>NC_082727.1:4327480-4502759 GCF_030144855.1 Hypanus sabinus
TGCTGCAAGGAGGGAATTGGAGAGCTTTTGGTTCAGTGTCAGTGCTCTGTGTTCTGCGGATATTGCAATCTTCAGACTCCGGACAGACCTGCTGCCAAGCCATGGGTGGCATGGTGCAGATGTAATATGTCTTATTCCATTTGCTTTCAGGAATAACTGAAACTGTTCTGCAACAAACCGTGCTCCATTGTCACTGAGAAACTTGTTCTGGAACACGAGTCCTTGAGAGGAGTGCAAGGCTGTAGTGAAGGCTATTGGGAACTCTTCAGGTCACTCTACTACCAAGAAATTTGTGCCCGTGAATGGTTTGACAAAATCCTCACAAATCCTCTACCAGGGCAATGCAGGCTATTCCCAGGGACGGAGAGGCACTGCTCTTGGCATCTTCTGGACATGTTGACATGCCAAACAGTGCATGATGAGCTGCTCAATCAGCTGATCTTTCCCAGCCCACCAGACAAAGTTTCGAGCCAACGCTTTCATTTTGATCATGCCTATATGTAGCTCCTCCAACTCTTTACCTCTCGGCTTGAATGGTACAACAACCCTCAATCCCCACATAAGACAATCCCTCTCAAGGGCAAGATCATCATGGCACTTGTAAAAATGTGGTAACTGAAGTTCCTCTTGTACATTTCAGGCATTTTCAGTGTCCATGCTCACCTGATAGGGGGTGAGATCCTTTTTCTGGTTTTCCTTTGGATTATCTCTGCCATAGTAGGGAGACTTTTGATATGTGTTAGGGAGAATAAGTCAAGGTATCCTCTTTTGTACGATTTTCAGGTATTTCCAAATCAATCAACATTCCCATGATTAGTTATCTTATTGAATTTGGTCTTGTAATTGTCTGCTCCAAGAAACAGAGCCCATCTCTGCATTCGTGCTGCTGCTGTTAGTGGTCAGTGGTTGATGGCCAGTAATGAGGGTTAACTCTCTCCTGTACAAGTACTGCTTGAAATGTTTTACACCCCAAACCAGACCCAAGGCCTCTCTGTCAATCTGTGTGTAATTTCTCTCTGCAATGGTAAGGAAACGTCATGCAAAGGGTGTGGGACATTCATAGCATGTGACATGACTGCGTATATGATGAGGAATTCAGCAAGCCAGGCAGCATCTATGGAAAGGAGTAAATAGTTGACATTTTGGGTCGAGACCTTTCATACTCTTTTCTATAGATACTGCCTGACCTGCTGAGTTCCTCCAGCATTTTATCTGTGTTGCTTTGGATTCCAGTATCTGCAGATTTTCCCGTGTTTACCATAAGGTGAGGAGTCACAGCAAGCTTCACTGGACAATATGGATCATAAAGTGGCAGTGCAGTGACTGACATCACCATTTCCTTTTGGAAAGCCACCTCACATTGGTCTGTCCATTGCCATCTCTCACCAATCTGTAGTAACGAGTTCAAGGACACAGTAGCCAGGTTTGACAGGAACATGTTATAGTAATTGATAAATCCTAAAAAGGATGCAACTGTGAAATATCCTTTGGCCTTGGACATCTACCACTGCTTGAATTTTCTCAGTACACTTGTGTGATGCTTGTGCGTCAATGGTGGGCCCACAGTAAGTTCAAAGTACATTTATTATTAAAGTATGCATACATTGAGATATGTCTCCTTACAGGCAGCCACAAAACAAAGAAACCCAATAGAACCTATAAAGAATAGATGGTCAAACACCCAATGCGCAGAGAGAAAAAAAACAAATCATGCAAGTAATAGAAGTAAGCAAATAGCATTCAGAACAAAAGTGAGTCCTCAAACATGGAGCCCGGAGCAGCCAAAGCAGGCTTCAGCCTCAGCCTCGGTTCAGCGCAGAGCCGAGTAAATGTCATGGAGCAGCGAGTAAAACCAGCCTGGCCCTTGCCTCTGGCCCTGATTTCCTCCCTGTCCAATCCATCTGATCTGGTGTTTAAATTGTCCAAACATCAGGTAGTTCCTCGCACTAGGACCCGAGGCCTGTCACTTTGATACGCTCTGGCCCAAACATGCCCTTTCCAATTTGGCCTGGCACTTAAATCAATCAAACCTCACTTTCAGTTTAGGTGGACAAGCCTCAAATCTGCCTCCCCTCTGCTCTGATTGTCCTCCACTCCATTTGTCTGACTTTACCTCAAATATACCTCAACTTCGTCCTGATTTTGCCTTGAGTGTTCCTCGACTTTGCTTCATACATGCACGCTTCAACCCTTGACTCAGCTGTGCATTCACTTGCCTCTCTGTTGTTTGTGGTGATAAATTTTACAAGAAGTGATATTAATAAAGTATTTAGTTGTAGTCTTTGTTGTGTTTTCAACCAGGAAGTTGTCACTGGGCTTCACAGCACCATCTTAAACTGGAAGTAAAGCTAGGTTTAATAACTCATACTTGTGTGGTGTTCTGAGCCCCTAATCTTTTAACCTTTTCAACCCGGTCTTGAGACTTTGGAGATGTTCCTTGTCATCCTTCCCAGTAACAATGATGTCATCCAGGAATCACTGAACGCCTGTGCAGACTTGCAGCACCTGGTCCATAGCTTTCTGCCAGAGTGCATCTGCAGATGCTGCACAAAAAGTAAGCCTATTATTGCGATAAAACCATTTGTGAAAAACACTTCAGACTCTTCTGTCAGATCCATCAGCTAAGGTAGGCCTCTGCTAAGTCCACTTTGCTGAAATGTTTTTCTCTAGAAAGGTTTGCAAATATGTTCACTATCCTTGCAGAGGGTATGAATCTACTTCCAATACTAGGTTGATGGTGACCTTAAATCACCACAGTTCCTAGCAGATCCATCCTTCTTGGCTACTGGGGCCATTGGCATTGTCCATGGGCTCCATTCAACCTTGGAAATAATTCCATCAGCCTAAATGTGATCTAGCTCACTGGCTACATCACAGATGGTATAAGGAACTGGACAGGCTTTGGAAAACTTATGTGTGGCATTTTCATTTAACTCTATGTTATCCTTGATATGTTTGAGTTTTCTAATGCCGTCCTTGAACACTGCTGCGTCATCATCCAGTACCTTTTCTGAAGTTGATTTCAGTTCACTCTATCGTAGGGTAAGTAGCATGTAAATTGTGGCTGGATCTCCAACTGAGTTGTATTTATCTCAGCCACTCATGGTTCTACGAAGCTAGTCCTCCTGTTTTTACCATGTGCACGGCCAATGTAGCTTGTTGGTTATTGTATTTCACTGTTACACACATCATTCTTACAGGAGTTATCTTTTCTTCAGTATACATTCTCAGTTGGATATCTGCAGGCTTTAGTTCAGTACCTTTGAAATGCCAGTCAAAGTCGTTTTGTGGAATAACTGCAACAGCCGAGCCAGTCTCCAATTTCATCTGAGCTAATTTGCCATTCTCCACTGGCGTAAGCCATATTGATTTTCTTTTGTTCGTTTTCACATGGTAAATCTCAAGGCTGTTCAGTCCGGTGTCATTCTCATTGTTACCAGGTTTTTCTTCAACAGTATGCAGATTTGTGCTCTTGAAGCTGAAACTTACCCTTACCCTTTTATTATTTTCGCTTCTCTGCGCAGTCTATTTATGTTTGCCTGTCCCACATGCTCTTTGTGTGTTGCATATTCTGCAAGTTTTGCCTTTAAGCTTGCATTGATCTGGTGAATGTGTGCCCCTACCACAATGGTAACACAATCTGTTCAGCTAGGCTGGTTGCTGTTCAGATTTTTCAATTTTGTTCAAGCTCACTTTCATTTCCGACTGCATCTCAATTGCGTCTGTGACTGCTGTTTCCATTAATTCAGCTATTTCAACTGCTCTTTTAAACATTCTAAAACAACTGCTAATGACATGCTAAACCTCCGGAGACTCTTGAAGAAGTAAAGGTGCTGTTGTGCTTTCTTCACAATAATTTTTATATGATGGGTTCAGGACAAATCCTCTGAGATAGTGACACCCAGGAAATTAAAGTTTCTGACCCTCTTCACCTCTGATCCTCTGATGAGTACTGGCTCATAGACCTCTGGTTTCCCTCTCCTTAAGTCTACAATCAGTTCCTTGGTCTTATTGACATTGAGTCAGAGGTTGTTGTTACTACACCACACAGCCAAGTTTTTGATCTCCCTCCTGTATGCTGATTCTCAAACCACTCCACCTACCACCAACAAACATTTCACAGTCAATATCGCTTAGGTTGCATTTCTGATGTTTGGTCTGAACAACAACTGAACTTCTTGACCATGTCTGTATGCTTTTATACATTGAGTTGCTGCCACATGACTAGCCAATTAGATATTTGCATTAACAATCATTTGTACAGGTGTACCTAATAAAATGGCCACTGAGTGTAAATCAGCCATGGTGGAGCAGACTCAATGGGCTGAATGGCCCAATTCTGCTTCTATGTCTGATGGTCTTAAGCCAACTCATTTGAACAAGAGAGGAGATACCTGACCAGTTAATCCTGACCACGGGAGGAGATACCTGACCATGGGAGGAGATACCTGACCAGTTAATCCTGGCCATGAGAGGAGATACCTGACCATGGGAGGAGATACCTGACCATGAGAGGAGATACCTGACCATGGGAGGAGATACCTGACCATGGGAGGAGATACCTGACCAGTTAATCCTGGCCATGAGAGGAGATACCTGACCATGGGAGGAGATACCTGACCATGAGAGGAGATACCTGACCATGGGAGGAGATGCCTGACCATGAGAGGAGATACCTGACCATGGGAGGAGATACCTGACCATGGGAGGAGATACCTGACCAGTTAATCCTGGCCATGAGAGGAGATACCTGACCATGGGAGGAGATACCTGACCAGTTAATCCTGGCCATGAGAGGAGATACCTGACCATGGGAGGAGATGCCTGACCATGAGAGGAGATACCTGACCCATTAATCCTGACCATGAGAGGAGATACCTGACCAGTTAATCCTGGCCATGGGAGGAGATGCCTGACCAGTTAATCTTGGCCATGAGAGGAGATACCTGACCACTTAATCCTGACCATGGGAGGAGATACCTGACCAGTTAATCCTGGCCATGAGAGGAGATACCTGACCATGAGAGGAGATACCTGACCAGTTAATCCTGGCCATGAGAGGAGATACCTGACCAGTTAATCCTGGCCACGGGAGGAGATACCTGACCATGGGAGGAGATACCTGACCAGTTAATCCTGGCCATGGGAGGAGATACCTGACTAGTTAATCTTGGCCATGAGAGGAGATACCTGACCAGTTAATCCTGGCCATGAGAGGAGATACCTGACCATGAGAGGAGATACCTGACCAGTTAATCCTGGCCATGAGAGGAGATACCTGACCAGTTAATCCTGGCCACGGGAGGAGATACCTGACCATGGGAGGAGATACCTGACCAGTTAATCCTGGCCATGGGAGGAGATACCTGACCAGTTAATCCTGGCCATGAGAGGAGATACCTGACTAGTTAATCCTGGCCACGGGAGGAGATACCTGACCACGGAAGGAGATACCTGACCATGAGAGGAGATACCTGACCAGTTAATCCTGACCACGGGAGGAGATACCTGACCATGAGAGGAGATACCTGACCCATTAATCCTGACCATGGGAGGAGATGCCTGACCATGAGAGGAGATACCTGACCCATTAATCCTGGCCATGGGAGGAGATGCCTGACCATGAGAGGAGATACCTGACCCATTAATCCTGACCATGGGAGGAGATACCTGACCAGTTAATCCTGACCATGAGAGGAGATACCTGACCAGTTAATCCTGACCATGGGAGGAGATACCTGACCCATTAATCCTGACCATGAGAGGAGATACCTGACCACTTAATCCTGGCCATGGGAGGAGATGCCTGACCATGAGAGGAGATGCCTGACCAGTTAATCCTGACCATGAGAGGAGATACCTGACCATGGGAGGAGATACCTGACCAGTTAATCCTGACCATGGGAGGAGATACCTGACCCATTAATCCTGACCATGAGAGGAGATACCTGACCACTTAATCCTGGCCATGGGAGGAGATGCCTGACCATGAGAGGAGATACCTGACCATTTAGTCTATTTTTAACAACCTGGAGATGTTTAAAGATGTTTTAAAGAAAACTCCAATAAAAACAATGTTCAACTGCACATAGGTATAGAATCATACAACTGAAATTTTAGGCAATGGTGTATGTGAATGTGAATAGTAACAGTGTTAGAGGCACACATCAAGAAAGAAAAGAGGCAGATGAGTTACTGCTGAACAGTTCTTCTTTTCTGAGCTACCTTTAACGTGTGCCATGTTGGAATGGTTTAGCTTAGACTTTATTGTAGGAATAAGAGGAAACAAAAGGCAGAGTACTTCATGAACCCTGAACTGACGACAGTGCTTAATTTTCCGTAGATCCCTCCTTCATGAGCTCTAAAAATACACCCACTTGTTTGTAACATCTTAATTATATCCACAGACTTCTAAAATGATTTTCATCAAAAAAGAGCAAGTATTTGAATGAGTCTTACCGCTGTTATGTTGATGTGCTCTTTTGGGAATTCTGCAGTTTCTCTCTGTTGGATACCTTTCACAGAATTTTTAACAGCTCCCTTACACTAACAGCTCTGACTCATACTATTACAAATTGACAGTTGAGGATTTCTTGACATCTTAACACAATGGCCAGGCTTCTGTGATCCTTTTTGGATTGCAGAGGTTCTTACGCAGTTCTTCCTGTTGCTGACAACATTTTCACAACCAGCTGCTAATTTCTCCAGCCTCAGTGGAACTGCAAACTTCTTTCCAAAACATTACCCACATTTCTAGCAAATCCTTCTGGATGCACTGGGTTTTCTGAGCTGGTCCTTGAGACACCATTATCAGTGATGGCACACTGGATAAATAATCAGGTGAATCTTTTACTTCTGAAACATATAATTTGCCTTCTTGGTTTCCTAAATACTATTGATTCATTGTTCGAGCTCAATGCTTAGTAACTATGTTTGAATTGAGCATGAAATTAACTGGAATTAATCTTAACCCCCAATGCAGTTGGTTTGGGTCAGGTGACTTTAACATTCAAAAGCTCCAACCTGCTTCATTCATTACCAAAATCTTTTCAGAGGTTGGTGAATAAACAGTCAATGGTTCAAGACTCAAGCAGGGTCTCTGATGAAAAGTCTCTGACAAATGTTCTTTGATGAAGAATGATAAAGAATCTTTTAATGATGGGTCTTTGATGTAGAATCTCTGACGAAGGGTCTCTGATGAAGAATTTCTGTGAAGGGTCTCTGATGAAAGGTCTGATTAAAGGGTCTCTGATGAAGTATCTCTGATGAGGGGTCTCTGATGAAGGGTTTCTGATGAAGGGTCTTTGATGAAGAATATCTGATGAAGGGTCTCTGATGAAGGGTCTCTGATGAAGAATTTCTGTGAAGGGTCTCTGATGAAAGGTCTCTGACGAAGGGTCTCTGATGTAGAATCTCTGATGAAGGGTCTTTGATGAAGGGTCTCTGATGAAGAATTTCTGTGAAGGGTCTCTGATGAAAGGTCTGATTAAAGGGTCTCTGACGAAGGGTCTCTGATGAAGTATCTCTGATGAAGGGTCTCTGATGAAGGGTCTTTGATGAAGAATATCTGATGAAGGGTCTCTGACGAAGGGTCTCTGATGAAGAATATCGGATGAAGAATATTGGATGAAGAGTCTCTGATGAAAAATCTCTGACAAAGTGTCTCTGATGAAGATTCATGTCTTAAGTCCATAAGACAGAGAAGCAAATTTAAGCCATTTGCCTCATTGAGACTGCCTGCCATTCCATTGGGACTGATTTATATTTTCCCTCAACCTCACTCTCCGGCCTTCTCCCCTTTACTCATCAAGAGCCTACCTCTGACCTAAATATACCCTGATGACCCAGCCTCCACAGCTATCTGTGGCAATGAATTTCACAGACTTACTGGCGAAAGCAATTCCTTCTCTTCTCTGTTCTAAAGTGACATTTTTCTATTTTGAGGCTGTGCCCACTTGTCCTTCTCCCACTAATGGAAACATCCTTTCCATGTCAGTTTTTGTTGCTATTCCTTTCCACGCCTTGTGGCACATTGGGTGGCAACCTTGCTGTTTCTTTTGCATTTTTGTCAGTTTTTATGAGACCGAGTTGCTTGCTTGACACTCGACCCAGCATAGGTGGAAAGCATGCAAGGATCAGGTTGGATTCGAACCTGGGACCACCCACTTTAAAATCCAGTGCTGATGCCACTACACCACCAGCCAGCATCGATATAGTACGATACCAGAAATCAAGGATATTTCATTGGGTGTGAGCCATATTGGGATGTAAATGACTCAGCAGGAGTATTACAGTGTTCAAACAAGGGTTGTATATGATTAACTCAAGTAGACTGAGCTATGGATAGTGAATGTGTGCTATGGTTCAGAATGGGCCTTTGAGTAACATAAAGGAAGCAGAAGAGATCTTACATTGAGAATCAAGAGGACTGAAAGGGGCATCCTTGGCGAGGACTGAAGAGAATACCAAACATTTTATACACATGTTTACAACAAGAGGGTAACCAGACAGAGGGGAGGCTCACACATGGACAAAGGAAGGAATTATGCCTAGAATCAGAGGAAAAAGCTGAGGTACAAAATGACTACTTTGCATCCATATTGACAGAGAAAAATAAGGACATGGATGATAGCAAGAGGAACATGTACAAAATGTTGAAGGAACTCAGCAGGACAGGCAGCATCTGTGGAGGGAAACGGACGAATAAAGTGTCTAATCTTGAAACATCATCTGTTCATTACTATCCACAGATGCAACCTGATCTATTGACCTCTTCAATGCTTCTGTTTGATGCTGTAGATTCCAGCATCTATATTGTCTCTCTCCTTGATATGGCATTTTCCGAGGTAATCTACATGTACATTGTTATATACGTTAGTGATCTGGATGATGGGGTGGTAAATTGGATTAGTAAGTATGCAGATGATACTAAGGTAGGAGGTGTTGTGGATAATGAAGTAGGTTTTCAAAGCTTGCAGAGAGATTTAGGCCAGTTAGAAGAGTGGGCTGAAAGATGGCAGATGGAGTTTAATGCTGATAAGTGTGAGGTGCTACATTTTGGTAGGAATAGTCCAAATAGGACATACGTGGTAAATGGTAGGGCAGCGAAGAATGCAGTAGAACAGAGTGTTGTAGGAATAATGGTGCATAGTTCCCTGAAGGTGGAATCTCATGTGGATAGGGTGGTGAAGAAAGCTTTTGGTATGCTGTCCTTTATAGATCAGAGCATAGGAGTTATAGATCATAGCATAGATAGGAGTTGGGATGTAGTGTTAAAAATGTATGAGGCATTGGTAAGGTTGAATTTGGAGTATTGTGTACAGTTCTGGTCACTGAATTATAGGAAAGATATCAACAAAATAGAGAGAAGATTTACTAGAATGTTACCAGGGTTTCAGCACCCAAGTTAGAGGGAAAGGTTGAACAAGTTAGGTCATTATTCTTTGGAGCGTAGAAGGTTGAGGGGGGACTTGATAGAGGTATTTAAAATAATGAGGGGGATAGATTGAGTTGACGTGGATAGGCTTTTTCCATTGAGAGTAGGGGAGATTTAAACAAGAGGACATGATTTGAGAGTTAGGGGGCAAAAGTTTAAGGGTAACACGAGGGGGAATTTCTTTACTCAGAGAGTGGTAGCTGTGTGGAATGAGCTTCCAGTAGAAGTGGTAGAGGCAAGTTCGGTCTTGTCACTTAAAGTGAAATTGGATAGGTATATGGACAGAAAAGGAATGGAGGGTTATGGGCTGAGTGCGGGCCAGTGGGACTAGGTGAGTGTAAGTGTCGGCACGGACTAGGAGGGCCGAGATGGCCTGTTTCCGTGCTGTAATTGTTATGTGGTTATATGGTTATAAGTAAAAGACTAAATGTGAAATAAACATGGGAATGGTTTTAATTAAATGCCTCAATATAAATGTAAGGGATGTTCTCTTTCAAAAGGTTACTCTTTCCTGGATTTTACTGTGCATTTTTCTTTTCTCATTGGAATCATCCAAGACCTTTAATGAACAAAATTATACAAACACTAAAAAGGGAAATGCATACATTAAAGTGTATAATGTTAGCAAAACTGTTATGACGCGTTGTCCCCTGCACCCTAACTTATGCTGAAGCAGGTTTAAGGGATTGGAAATTGAACTGTGGTCATGCATCCAATGCTTCAGAGCACTTTTCTTGATATGCAGATGGATTTCACTCAGAGGGTGGTGCAAGTGTACAAAAGCATGTTGTTATTAAATTATAGGTATTGACAACTTCATATATATAAGTCAGCTTCTCAGATGACTGAAGAGAAGTTTGGATAGAAGGGGTTATGGTCCAGTGGTGGGTAGATGGGTCGAGGTAGAAGAAACAGGTCAGCATGGACTAGGTGGGTTGAAGGGCCAGTTTCTGTGCTGTAGTGCTCAGTGGCTCTGCGATACCTTTCAGTGAGAGAGGGTTTCAGATCAATGGCACCAGAGCAGGGTGTTGAAACACAGGATTGTCCTTTGGACAAGATAGCATAGTCTCAAGGGGATGAATGGTCTCTTTTTCAGCTGCAGATTTTACCACCTACATTGGACTAAGCTCCTCAATCACCAATGATAGTTTTTTTTAATATAAACAGCAGACTTCAGATGCCTGAGATTTGCAATAAAAACATCGAATACCAGAATTACCTTGCAGATGATGCAGCATCTATGGAAAGAGAAGAAGAGGTTTTATATTTTATACATAGCTAGTTGAAGGAATGGCTTGAGTTGCCTTCTATTATTCTTATATCAAGGGAGCATGTTCCTCTTCTTGCTTAACATTAAGCACACTACAGATTTATAGAATACTCAGAGTCTCTCTGCTTAGCTGACCTTACCTGACAAAATTCTACTAAAAAGCATGTAATTATTAAATTATAAGTGTGGACAAATGCATATCTATGAGTAAGCTTCTCAGATGACATTTATAAATTACTGCTTGCCTGCACTGACAGTCTAATGAGTTTACATGCTGGGTAGTGAATGTCTCACCAGGAAGCAGCCAGATTCAATTTCTCCACATCCATTAATTCATCTCTTGCCATATAAATTCATCCAATTATGACTTAGGGAATCTTCTTACAAAGGAACTTCAGAAAATGATGGTAGTTGATTTTGTGGCATTATTTTGGCTCATAGGATCAATTATTTTCCATATTCTGTATATCAGTGACATTTGTCACCAAACACAATAATTAAGAAATTTTGTTTAACCCTGATCAGGAAAATTTCTTATTTTTCTTTGCTCCACAGTGGCCTGATATCAAAGTTCTGGTTACCTAAGTCCATAAGATTAGGAGCAGAAATAGGCCATAAGACCCATCGAGACTGCTCCATCATTCCACCATGGCTGATTTATTGTCTTTCCCAACCCTATTCTCCTGCCTTCTCCTGTAACCTTTGTTACCCTGACTAAAGAACCTGTCAACTTCTGCTTTAAATATACTCAATGACCTGGCCTCCACAATCATATTTTGCAATGAATTCCACACATTCACCACCCTCCAGCTAAATAAATTCCTCCTCATCTTTATTCTAAAGGGAAGTACTTGTATTCTGAGGCTGTGCCCTCTGGCCCTAGGCTCTCCAGTCACATCTACTCTCTCCAGTCTTTTCAATATTCTATCAAATTCAATTAGATCCCCCCTCCATCCATTGTTATAAATTCCGGTGAGAACAGGCCCAGAGACAAAAAATGTCCCTCATACGTTAACCTTTTTATTCCAAGATCATAAGTATTTTATAGTATTTTATAACAATAGCAGATGACAAAATGACATATATATATCTTCTCTGTCACTCAATCTGCCAACTCAGCTGGGGCACCCTGCATGTCACTACATCCCACACCCCACGCCGCTGATGTGTGCCACATGGAGAAGGGTGAAAATCCAGGTTAAAACACAGGAAAATTGAGGAAAAATCAATCCAGGAAATTCTTAGGTCACTGGATGGTTGGATGCTGATGGAAAGTGATCCTATCTCCTTTCACTAATAGGCTTAATATTTCTGCTTACATTAGATTAACCTTATTTGTCCCAGGTACTTTAAAGCATCAAAACATTTGCGTCAAATCAAATCAGCGAGGATTGTGTTGGGGGCAGTCCGTAAGTATGCCAACACTTCCACACCAACGTAGCATTCACCAATTTACTAATCTTTACTAATGTGCAGGTCTTTGGAACGTGGGAGTTAACCAGAACACACGGAGCAAGGCCACATATTTGATGGGAGAACGTGGAGGCAGTGGTGGGAATCGAACCCCCATCGCTGATCACAGGTGCAGTAAACCGATTGCACTGTCCGTGTTCCCTACACGTTTCCAGTGTCATACCAATTACTCAAACTCAAAAGTACCTTGTAAAGTGCCTTGGGGAATGCCGATGTCAGTAAGAGTCCGTGTAAAGATAATTTTTTTCTCCTTCGAACAGAAGTCATTTCATCGGCAAGCTTGCATGGTATTGTGTGCTGCTTCCCAGCCACATTATGAATCTTGAGCCGGAGATCACGTCGGGGATTGGAATTTGTGTTTACAATAAATATCAATGATTAAGATGAGTGTTAATCAGATCTCAGGCTCATATTCAGAGTTATTTATCACCTGTGCAGTAAAATGCATCATTTGTATAAAGAACCGAAGATGTACTGGGGGCAGCCCACAAGTGTTACAGCAGATTCTGACACCAATGCAACATGCCTATAATGTTGCACAGAACAACATGAGCAGCAGCAACAACCCATCCCTCACACCCACCCACACACCCAGAAAGGCCTCTAACCCCAACCATAAAAGTCCAGGTGAGAAGGGCGCAATGAGATTTCAGAGGACTGTAGAGAAGTTGGATTTATTCATTTTATTTATTGATTGAGATACAGTGTGGAGCAGGCCCTTCTGTTGCTATGAGTTGCACAGCCCAGCAACCCCTGATTTAACGTAGCCTAATCATGGGACAATTTACAACGACCATTTGACCTACCCACCAGCATGTCTTTGGAATCAGAATCAAGTTTAATATCACTAGCCGATGTCGTGAAATTTGTTAACTTAGCAGCAGCAGTTCAATGCAATACATGGTAATATAGAAAGAAAAAGTAAATAAATAAAGTTAATCAGTAAATCAGTTACAGTAAGTATATGTCTGTATATTAAATAGCTAAATTTAAATAGTGTAAAAACAAAAATAATAAAATGAAAATGAGTATGTGTTCAAGGGTTCAATGTCCATTTAGAAATCGGATGGCAGAGGGGAAGAAGCTGTTCCTGAATCACTGAGTGTGTGCCTTCAGGCTTCTGTACCTCATTCCTGACAGTAACAATGAGAAAAGGGCTTGTCCTGGGCCCTGGGTGCTGGGAGTCCTTAATAATGGTTGCTGCCTTTCTGAGACACTGCTCCTTGAAGTTGTCTTGGATACTACGAAAGCTAGTACCCAAGATGGAGCTGATTAATTTAACAACTTTGTGCAGCTTCTTTCGGTCCTGTGCAGTAGCCTCTCCCACCCCATACCAGACTGTGATGCAGCCTGTCAGAATGATCTCCACGGTACATCTATAGATATTTTTGAGTGTTTTAATTAACACACTAAAGCTCTTCAAACTCCTAACGAAGTATAGCCACTGCTTGTCTTCTTTATAACCTCGTTGATGTGTTGGGACCAGGTAAGATCATCAGAGATCTTGATACCCAGGAACTTGAAACTGCTCACTCTCTCCACTTCTGATCCCCCTATGAGTATTGGTATGTGTTCCTTTGTCTTACCCTTTCTGAAGTCCACAATCAGCTCTTTCATCTTACTGACATTGAATGCAAGATTGTTGCTGCAACACCACTCAACTAGCTGGTACATCTCTCTCCTGTACGTCTTCTCATATCCATCTTAGATTCTACAGACAATGTTTATATCATCAGCAAATTTTGAGATGATATTTAAGTTATACCTAGCAACACAGTCATGGGTATAGCAGGAGTAGACCAATGGGCTAAGCACACACCCCTGAGGTGCACCAGTGCTAATCGTCAGCGAGGAGGAGATATTATCACCAATCCACACAGATCTTGATCTTCCGGTTAAGAAGTTGAGGATCCAATTGCAGAGGGAGGTACAGAGGCCCAGGTTCTGCAGTTTATCAATCAGGACTGTAGGGATGGTGGTGTGAAACACTGAGCTATATTCAATGGACTGCATCCTGACATAGGTGTTTGTATTGTCCAGGTGATCTAAGGCAGTGTGAAGAGGCATTGAGATTGCGTCTGCAGTAGACTTATTGTGGTGATATGCAAATTGCAGAGGGTCCAAGTCCTTTGCAAACAATAGTCTGTACCTTCTCCCTGGACTTACAGTGGACCTTGGAAGAAAAGCAGAGTACTCAGAGGAAGCACACACAGTTAAGGGGAGAACTTCCTTGCAGGCAGTGGCAGGAACTGAACCCGAGTCAGTGGTACTGTAAAGCATTGTGCTAACCACTAGGCTGCTGCCTCATGGTTATGTGGGCAATGGCTGAAAGTTGGAAAATCTATTTCTCCATTTTGGAAACATAGAAGAGCAGAGATTGGGAAATGTTCAGATAGATGTCCTTGTACACGGGTCACAGAGAGTTATTATGCTGGTATAACAAGGGATTTTGTAAAAAATAATTTTTATGTTCATCCACAGGATGTGGGCATTGCTGGCAAGACCAACTTCTCTTTCTCTTCTCAAATTTCCCACTAATTATGTGGACTTGAAAACTTACTGGTTACTGATTGAAAGGAGAGACTGGACAGGCTGGGATCTCATTCTTTGGACCCCAGCTGACAAAAGAGACAACGCTAAAAATCAAGTTCCTTCCAAATACGCCTTGCAGAGGTGAGTGAAATCAGGAGGGGCATAGGGAGGGTGAATGCAGACAGACCCTTTCCCAGGGAAGGGGAATCGAAAACTAGAGAGCTTAGGTTTAAGGTGAGAGGAAAAAGATGTAAAAGGGTCCTGAGAAGAATATGGAGAGTCGTGGGTGTATGGAACAAGCTGCCAGAGGAAATGGTTAAGACAGGTCCAATAACAACATTTGTAATATACTTGGACAGGTCTGTGGGTAGGGAAGGTTTAGGGTATATGGGCCAAGTGCAATCAAATGGGACTATATTGGCTGATGTGGGTAGGTCAGGCTGAAGGGCCTGAGTCTCCGGTTTAAGATGGCGCTGGTGAATATCAATGATTCCTGGTTGGTGTCTTAATGAAACAAAGAAAACAACTAAATACATCATTAATCAGGCTGTTTCTGGTAAGCAATCGTCGTAAACAATAGTCTGTAACTTCTGTTTGGACTTGGAGGTAATTTGATATGGCAGAACTGAGGTGAGGTGAGGCGAGGCAGTGGACCTGTTCCTGAGAGTGAGGACTCGAGGTTCAATCGAGTTAGGCACAGGCTGAATGGGAAAGATCAGGTACAGTTTGTATCAAGGGGGCAGGGTCCAGGCCTCAGAGCATATCAAAGCAACAGAACCCGAGGCTTAGACGACAATTTAGCCACCAGGTCAGATTGAAATGGTCAGAGTGTCAAGGCCCAAGGCAAGGGACGAGTTGGTTCAGCTTGTTGCTCCACATGTTTACTTGGCTCTGCGCTGAACTAAGGGTCTATGGATGGACTTCATTTAGAATACTATTTGCTTGCATTTATTAATTTGCAAGATTTATTTCTTTTCTTTGCACATTGGGCGTTCAATGGTCTTTGTTACGGGTTCCTTTGGGTTTTGCTGTTTCACGGCTGCCTGTTAGGAGAGGAATCTCAAGGTTGCATAATGTATGCATACATTGATAATGTACTTTGAACTTTGGACTTTTGAACTTCTGAGTAGCATATTACTCCATAATTGGTAGGATTTAATCAAGTTTCTGGATGTCATCAAAGAGCATGATTTATAGAAGCCATTCAGCCCCTCTTGCCTACTCAACCTTTCCATGTAATCATAGTTAATCTTTTACATCAGCTCAACTTTCCTGCTGTAAACTCCAACTCCCTTAATTCCTTTGAAATCCAACATTGTTATGATTTTCTTGTCCAAGGCAGGATATACTGGACTGAATGCCAAAGGAAATTATTTGATTCTGAGATGAAGAGATTGTCATTTGACGAATGATGATACTAGGCTGAGACAAAAATGAGCAAGTGGTGGTCATGACAGAATATGTATGGGTTGATGAGACTAGACCAGAGGGTATGGGATCAAAGTGAAGGAGATGCTATGTTGGAATGGATCTTTCAGGGGTCCTGACCCAAACTATCAACCGTTTACTCCCTTGCAAAGATGCCACCTGACTTTCTGAGTTCCTCCAGCATTTTGTGTGTGTTATTCAAGATTTTCAGCGTCAGCAGTCTCTTATGTTGTGAGCAGAACTTTGGAATTCTCTACTCTACAGGGCTGCACACACGGAAATAGGAGCAGCCGCTTGCCTGCTTGATGTGTCCAGACCTCAGTGCTCTTCTGAAACAGATTCCCCAGTTTCCTAATCATTCAACAATTTACATACCTCCTCTTTAAATATTTCCAATGAGCTAGCCTGCTCACCTCAGTCTGCTTACACTCTAACACTAGATTTCAAGGCTGAAGTAAAGAGAGTTTTGGACTTGGTGAGAGAATCGGGGGATGTGGAGATCAAGCTGGAGAAGTTTCTCTGGACAGGGCAGCAAGTCCAGAGAGATGAAAGGCCCCTTGTCCTTTTGTTTCTTATGCTTTGCAAGTAAGTAGCTCTCTCTTTCTTCAGTGTTGTATTTTTTGTCTCTCCATTCTCCCTGGAGGCAGATAAAATGAATAAACCTTTTAATGTTCAACTCCCATACTACACCTCCTCAAATGCCACCCTGCAGAGAAGCTCCGGGTCCTTGCAGGGAAAAGTTTTGTCCTTTGACCAACTTGATCTTTGCAAGTGTATACTGAGATAAACGGATTTGACTGTGAAGATATTGTAATACAGTCATTGTGTTACTGAACAATTACTTCAGAGGCGTGAGTTCAAATCGCAAGTAATTAATTTACAATAAAATTTTAGTTTTAGTAATGGCAGTCATGAAAGTGCTGGATCATCAAAAAAAAAGATTATCTGACTTATTCTTTACCTTCAGGGAAGAAAATCTGCTGTTGTTACCTTGTCTGGTTTACATGGAACTTCAGATCCATCAATGTATATAAATGACCTGGATCAGGAAGTGGGGGGATGGGTTAATAAATTTGCTGATGACACAAATGTTGGGAGTGTTGTGGGTAATGTGGAGGGCTGTCAGAAGTTACAGTGGGACATTGATAGAATGCAAAACTGGGCCAAGAATTGGCAAATGAAGTTCAACCCAGATAAGTGTGAGGTGTTTCATTTTGGTAGGTCAAATATGATGGCAAAATATAGCATTAATGCTAAGACTCTTGGCAGTGTGAAGGATCGGAGGGATCTTGGGGTCCGAGTCCATAGGACACACAAAGATGCTGCGCAGGTTGACTCTGTGGTTAAGAAAGCATATGGTATATTGGCCTGCATCAATTGTGGGATTGAGTTTAAGAGCCGAAAGGTAATGTTGCAGCTATATAGGACCCCGGTCAGACCCCACTTGGAATACTGTGCTCAGTTCTGGTCGCCTCACTACAGGATGGATGTGGAAACCATAGAAAGGGTGCAGAGGAGATTTACAAGAATGTTGCCTGGATTGGGGAGCCTGTCTTATGAGAATAGGTTGAGTGAACTCGGCCTTTTCTCCTTGGAGTGATGGAGAATGAGAGGTGATCTGAAAGTGGTGTAAAAGATGATGAGAGGCATTAATCGTGTGGATAGTCAGAGGCTTTTTCCCAGGGCTGAAATGGCTAACACAAGAGGGCACAGGTTTAAGGTGCTTGGGAGTAGATACAGAGGAGATGTCAGAAGTAAGTTTTTTTACGCAGAGAGTGGTGACTGCGTGGAATGGGCTGCCGGCGGTGGTGGTGGAGGCGGATACGATGGGGTCTTTTAAAAGACTCCTGGACAGGTACATGGAGCTTAGAAAAATAGAGGTCTGTGGGTAAGCATAGGTAATTTCTAAGGTAAGGACATGTTCGGCACAGCATTGTGGGCCGAAGGGCCTGAATTGTGCTGTAGGTTTTCTATGTTTCCATGTATTCACTGTTATATGCTTCCTTACTTATAGAGTCATATCTGGCCTTTTGGAACCACTCATCGACACTGACCAAGATGCCACAGAAACAAATCCCATTTTCCTTCCTTTGACCCATGTGGCTTTAATCCTTAACCTTTAACCTTTCTTGTACAGACGAGCGGCTACCGGGTAGCTTCAGGTCGGTGGATTGGGCTGAGTTCTAGCACTCATTTGTGGATCTGGAAGAATACACCATGGTTGTCACGACTTTATTAAAACAGTGTATCCCCACAAAATCATTCAGAGTCTTCCCCAACCCGAAGTTCTACATGACCCATGAGATCCACAGTCTGCTGAGGGACATTCAAGTCGGATGACCAAGAGAATTACAGGAGGTCAAGGTACAATCTCCAGAAAGCCACTCCAAGGGCAAAGTGGCAATTTTGGACTTGTGACAGGGCTTAAATGCTAACACCTCTTACAAAGTTAAATCATGCAGCATGGGTGACGATAGGCTTCACTTCCAGATGAGCTCAATGCCTCCTCTGCTCACTTTGACCATCGAAACATGGAGGAACCATCACAAACTCACACAGCCTCCGATGATCCAGTGGTTTCAGTCTCTGATGCCAACATGTGAGCAGCCTTCAGGAGGGTGAACCCACAAAAAGCGTCTGGCCCAGAAGGGGTACCTGGCCAAGTACTAAAGACCTGTATTGATCAACTGGCTGAAGTATTCACTGAGATTTTTAACCTCTCACTTCGGCAGTCTGAGGTACCCACCTATTTCAAGTAGGCTTCAATTATACCAGCGCCTAAGAAGAACGTGGTAACCTGCCTCAATGACTATCATCCAGTGACACATCCACAGCGATGAATTGTTTTGATAGGCTGTGATGAAACATACCAACTCCTGTTTGAGAAGTGACTTGGATCTGCTCCAATTTGCCTACTGGAGCAACAGGCCCACATCAGATGCTATCTCATTGGCTCTTCACACAACCCTGAAACATCTGGACAGCAAAGATGCATACATCAGGACACTCATTTTTGACTCCAGCTTAGCGTTCAATACTATCATCCCCTCAAAACTAATCAGTAGCCTCAATACCTCCTTATACAATTGGATCCACAATTTGCTCACTTGCAGGCCCCAGTCAATTCAGATTGGCAACAACATTACCACCACAACCTCTGTCCACACAGGTGCACCTCAAGGTTGTGTGCTTAGACCCCTGCTCTGCTTACTTTATACTTATGACTGTGTGGGCAAGCACAACTCCAAGACCATATTCAAATTTGCTGATGACACGGCTGCCACAACAACAACCTTTTACTCAGTGTCAGCCAGACCAAGGAGCTGATTATTGACTTCAGGAGGGAGAAAGAAAAGGTCCACGAGCCAGTCCTCATCAGGGAATCAGAGGTGGAGAGGGTCAACAATTTTAAATTCCTCAATGTTGTCATTTCAGAGGACCTGTCCGGGACCCAGCACAAAGAAAGCATGGCAGCACCTCTACATCCTTAAGAGTTTGCATGACATCAAAAACTTTGATAAACTTCTATAGATGTATTGTGGAGCATATACTAACTGACTGCATCACAGCCTTGTATGGAAACACCAATGCCCTAAAAATGGAAAATCCTACAAAAAGTAATGGATATGGCATATTCCATCACGGGTAAAGCCCTCCCCACTGTTGAGCACATCAGCATGAAGCATTATCACAGGAACAGCTACCACCCCTCAACCATCAGGATCTTGAACAAAAGGTGATAATATGTTGGTTATTATTCTATTATGAATTTATTGAGTATGCCCACAAGAAAATAATCTCAGAGTTGTATATGGTGACACATATGTACTTTGATGATAAATTTACTTTGAACTTTGATCTGGAGTCAGCTGGAGACGCTCATGGAGTGAGTACCGTTTTGGATTCGCTCCATAACTTTTACTTTTTTTAACCTTTGATCACCCTTATTCAGCTTATTTTTACCTATACCGAAAGTTTCTTTATTCTTTTTTTTTGGATTTACTGCCAAGCGTTTGTTGTGAACTTTTGATGATATGCAAACAGAAATGTCTCTCAGGTCTAAGGGACGGGATCCCGGACGTTATCCGAACGGTAACGGAAAAAAGCAGGCTCCGACACAACAAACACCATTAACTTTTGAATTGTTTATGGAGGTTTTGAATCAAAAATTTGCTGAACTACAACAATTTTTTAAAGAAGATATAAAGGCTTTTCAAGAGTACATGGTTAAGACGGATTTAGTAATTAAACAGCAACAAGCTCTTATTGAACTTTGATCTGAATGTAAGATGAAGATTGGTTTAAATGAGCAATAAATGTATTTGATTTCAGCACCATTCAGTGAACAACACAACTACTATGCAACGTGTAAGTTTAAACAAGTAAGTAATTCCCAGAAAGAGCTGCACACTGGATGGAAAACAGATTTGCTTATCTTTATTCATCTTTTTACTTTGCCTATTTATTCTAACAGACGGCTATAACTGGCCTTGGACGCCCACTCCAGCTTGACTTCTGGGTACTTTCCAAGAAAGGCCCAACCCTCACAAGCAGTGGAAAATGAACTCTCAGGGAGTCTGTTTCACACGAGTGGTACAAACCAAAAGTTCAGATCAACTTCCTCACAGGATGACAAAGGACGATAAAACTGCCGCTTCCTTCCACAGGAAGCAGGAAATCTGCAGCAGAATTTCTTTAAGGTTGAGTAGAACATGTACTCACCCATCACACCTCCAATTTAAGTCATTCATGTGTGGCGATTTGCCTGTATGAGACCCACGACGGGCCATTGCACTGCAGGTATACGCCAGACTTGGTACTTGCTCATTTACATTCTGAAAAACATGTCTCTGCTTCATGAGAAGGTTTTGCCCCACTGAAAAACTCGATGAGAGGAAGTTTGAGAAACGAATATGCATTGTAATATTGGTCTTGTGTCCTAGAACACAGAACAGTGGAAAGAACAGTACAGGACCTTTGGCATACAATACTGTACTGGCCTACTCTACTCTACAATCGAGCTAACCCTTCATTCCGTACCCTCCGTTTTTCTTACATCCCATATGCTTATTGAACAATCTCTCGAATGTCCCAGTTGAATCAAAGATTCAAAGCACATTTATTATCAAAGCCTGTATGCAGTACTCATTCGCCTTCCACAGACAGCCACAAAGCACATTTATTATCAAAGTCTGTATGCAGTACTCATTCGACTTCCACAGACAGCCACAAAGCACATTTATTATCAAAGTCTGTATGCAGTACTCATTCGACTTCCACAGACAGCCCGAAAGCACATTTATTATCAAAGTCTGTATGCAGTACTCATTCGCCTTCCACAGACAGCCACAAAGCATATTTATTATCAAAGTCTGTATGCAGTACTCATTCGACTTCCACAGACAGCCCGAAAGCACATTTATTATCAAAGCCTGTATGCAGTACTCATTCGCTTTCCACAGACAGCCACAAAGCACATTTATTATCAAAGTCTGTATGCAGTACTCATTCGACTTCCACAGACAGCCCGAAAGCACATTTATTATCAAAGCCTGTATGCAATACTCATTCGCCTTCCACAGACAGCCACAATGCACATTTATTATCAAAGTCTTAATGCAGTACTCATTTGCCTTCCACAGACAGCCACAATGCACATTTATTATCAAAGTCTGTATGCAGTACACATTCGCCTTCCACAGACAGCCCGAAAGCACATTTATTATCAAAGCCTGTATGCAATACTCATTCGCCTTCCACAGACAGCCACAATGCACATTTATTATCAAAGTCTTAATGCAGTACTCATTTGCCTTCCACAGACAGCCACAAAGCACATTTATTATCAAAGCCTGTATGCAGTACTCATTCGCCTTCCACAGACAGCCCAAAAGCACATTTATTATCAAGGCCTGTATGCTGTACTCATTCGCCTTCCACAGACAGCCGGAAAGCACATTTATTATCAAAGTCTGTATGCAGTACTCATTCGCCTTCCACAGACAGCCCGAAAGCGCATTTAGCGGGGTGTCTCAGTGATCTGTTTTGGGCCTAATGTTGTTTGTAATATACATAAATAATCTGGATGATGGGGTGGTAAATTGGATTAGTAAGTATGCCTATGATAATAAGGTAGGAGGTGTTGTGGATAATGAGGTGGGTTTTCAAAGCTTGCAGGGAGATTTATGCCGGTTAGAAGAATGGGCTGAACGTTGGCAGATGGAGTTTAATGCTGAGAAGTGTGAGGTTCTACATTTTGGCAGGAATAATCCAAATAGAACATATAGGGTAAATGGTAGGGCATTGAGGAATGCAGAGGAACAGAGAGATCTAGGAATAACAGTGCATAATTCCCTGAAGGTGGAGTCTCAAGTAGATCGGGTGGTGAAAAAGGCTTTTGGAACGCTGGCCTTTATAAATCAGAGCATTGAGTACAGAAGTTGGGATGTAATGTTAAAATTGTACAAGACATTGGTAAGGCCAAATTTGGAATATTTTGTACAGTTCTGGTCATCGAATTAAAGGAAAGATATCAATAAATTAGAGAGAGTGCAGAGACGATTTACTGGGATGTTACCTGGGTTTCAGCACTTAAGTTACAGAGAAAGGTTGAACAAGTTAGGTCTATTCATTGGAGCGTAGAAGGTTGAGGGGGGATTTGATCGAGTTATTTACAATTTTGAGAGGGATAGATAGAGTTGACATAAATAGACTGTTTCCGTTGAGAGTAGGAGTGGTTCAAACGAGAGGACATAATTTGAGAGTTAGGGGGCAAAAGTTTAAGGGAAACACGAGGGGGTATTTCTTTACTCAGAGAGTGATAGCTGTGTGGAATGAGCTTCCTGTAGAAGTAGTAGAGGCCAGTTCAGTTGTGTCATTTAAGGTAAAATTGGATAGGTATATGGACAGGAAAGGAGTGGAGGGTTATGGGCTGAGTGCGGGTAGGTGGGACTAGGTGAGATTAAGAGTTCGGCACGGACTAGGAGGGCCGAGATGGCCTGTTTCCGTGCTGTGATTGTTATATGGTTATATGGTTATTATCAAAGTCTGTATGCAGTACTCATTCGCCGTCCACAGACAGCCACAAAGCACATTTATTATCAAAGTCTGTATGCTGTACTCTTTCGCCTTCCACAGACAGCCCGAAAGCACATTTATTATCAGTCTGTATGCAGTACTCATTCGCCGTCCACAGACAGCCACAAAGCACATTTATTATCAAAGTCTGTATGCTGCACTCTTTCGCCTTCCACAGACAGCCTGAAAGCACATTTATTATCAAAGTCTGTATGCAGTACTCATTCGCCTTCCACAGACAATCCGAAAGCACATTTATTATCAAAGTCTGTATGCAGTACTCATTCGCCTTCCACCGACAGCCACAAAGCACATTTATTATCAAAGCCTGTATGCAGTACTCATTCGCCTTCCACAGACAGCCACAAAGCACATTTATTATCAAAGCCTGTATGCTGTACTCATTCGCTTTCCACAGACAGCCTGAAAGCACATTTATTATCAAAGTCTGTATGCAGTACTCATTCGCCATGAAACAAAGAAACACCATGGAAGCTGCTCTTGGAATGAACATCATGCGCCCCTGCACCACAAATCGTGCAAACAGTAACAAACAGAAATGGGCAAAAAACATAGGATATCAAATACAAAATCAAAGGAGTCCAGGGAGATCCAATTCTGCTCAGTGTTTATTATCTGCAGCTTCCACCACAATTCAAAATCACCTCAAATAACGACAAAACAAGCAGCAATCAGAACCCAGAACACGTCATAACAATCGGCATTGATTAAACCTTGCCCAAGACCCAGAATACTAGCACCATTCCCGAGGACGGCGAGACCATTCTAACACAGAGGCCTTCCTCTGGGAGCAGAGTGTGAGAGGATGGTTGAGGCACCCTCCCCACTCGCCTCGATGATTTCAATCTTCCTCGGCGAGAAACGGATCTCGCACCCCATCTCCAAGTTCTTGGTCTGGAGGACGCATGTTTTGCTTGAAACACCCTCAGTGACATCAAAGCACCAGATTGCTCAATCAGCCTGAAAAACACACCACCTAAATATCAGTCCCAGGCTCCGACAGTAGCAGAACCACAGTGAAAGATAAAGAAGGTGTAAACAAAGAGACAAACAAAGAACAGTACAGGCCATTCTGCCCACGATGTTGTGCCGACCCTTAAACTCTGCCTCCCATTTAACCCTCCACCTTCAATTCCTCCATATACTGGTATAGTAGTCTCTTAAACTTCACTAGTGTATCTGCCTCCACCACTGACTCAGGCAGTGCATTCCATGCACCAACCACTCTCTGAGTGAAAAACCTTCCTCCAGTATCCCCCTTGAACTTCCCCCCGCTTACCTTAAAGCAATGTCCTTGTGTATTGAGCAGTGGTGCCCTGGGGAAGAGGCGCTGGCTGTCCACTCTGTCTATTCCTCTTAATATCTTGTATACCTCTATCAGGTCTCCTCTCATCCTCCTTCTCTCCACAAAGTAAAGCCCTAGCTCCCTTAATCTCTGAACATAATGTATACTCTCTAAACCAGGCAGCATCCTGGTAAATCTCCTCTGTACCCTTTCCAATGCTTCCTCATCTTTCCTATAGTGAGGCGACCAGAACTGGACACAGTACTCCAAGTGTAGTCTAACCAGAAGTGGATGCTCTGCTCATTCTGTCTATTCCCATTCCCTCTCCTGACAGTCACCCAGCTACCTGTCTCCTGACTCTTAGGGGTGACTATCTCCCTGTAACTCCTGTTTATTTCTGCCTCTGCCTCCTGAATGATCTGAAGTTCATCCAGCTCCAGCTCCAGTTCCCTAACTTGGTTTGTCAGGAGCTGCAGCTGGATGCACCCTTTACAGGTGTAGACAATTGTGCTTGCCCTGACTTCCTACATACTCCATACGGAGCACTCAACTGCCCTAACTGCTGCCTCCGTAACCTACTCCTAAGGTAATTAAGTTAATTAAAGGAGCTTTCCCGGCCTTAACTCACTGGGAGCAAGTTCGTCCTCAGCCTCTGCTCGCTGAAGCCTCTCGAGCCCAAGCCTTCCTACTCTGTCTCCCTCTATTCCGTCGCCCGCTACTACATCTGATCGCTTTTTAAACTCTCCCGCTGATCTCAGAGGCCGATCTTCCCGCGCTTGCACAATCATGCCCCGTTCAAACTGCCGAAGAAAAACGAGGTGAAGTGCGTGATTTCATGACTCATCTGGAGGATGTTGCCCTTGACTGTGTTGTTTGCTGGAGCCATCTTCTTCCAGTGATACTACTACAGAGGGCAGTGTGCTCCGGTACCTGCCAGTCCTGTACAAACCATGCCTCTGGTATCCCCCCTAAATTTTCCTCCAGTCTCTTTAAACACTCCAAATGACTATGTGATACACAAGCCAGTACATAGGCCAAGGCAGTATGCTGTAGAGAGCCAACTGTTGCCCCTGTAGCAGGCTCCCTGTCTCCACGCAGCTGATGAATCCAAAGGAACGGCAGAGACACCAACGGCATCACAGGATTTGCCAGTCAGTGTTGAACTACTTGCAGGACTGCCTGAGAGACTCCAGTTCCCGATTTATCCTTGGTATTTACTCCCAAAACCTTCCCCATGAGTGCGAGGTAACAGAAGTTTTGTTTTTTTGATTTGAGTTGCTACCATGCCTGACGAGCCCCATCTGCCCGAAGACTGGAACAAAGAGCCACATAAGCACACATCTTATTAAACAGCGGACCCCTAACTGTCCGTTCAACATCAAATCCACTTTTTTTCCTAACTTGTTTTTCATCAGCTTCTGAGAAGCTGTACTTACAAATCAAGGTCATTCATTTAATCGTGCTTGTTGGCTTTTATCTGTCGGGTTGACAAAAATATGAATGAAAAAGTCCTTTCAACACAAAAAATATTGAATCTCATAGCCAAGAAAATGTTATCTGTCTGGCACTGTATTTCTTCAGCAGAAATTACCTGTAAATTTATTAAAAAATTATTTTTCGCTCAGCTGACTGCTCAGTGTGACTTGTCACAAATTAAGATGGTGGTGGCTGTTCGGTGTTCTAGTAACAGGTGCTGAGATCTTGGGCTTGAAACAAACCACAGTTCTTTCTATTCTAACACTTTGGTGAAGTCATTTGTAGCACACTGAATGGCTAAGGATATGTAATCTACAAGCTACTTAATGGAATTTACCAATAATGCTGTTTGAAAATGTTGTATTCTCATCAATTGGATTCTAGCAATGGGAACATAAACAGAAAAGATTCTGCTGATGCTAGAAATCCGGAATTACAAGAACAAACTGCTGGAGGAACTCAGCAGTCAGGCTGCATCTATGGAGAGGAGTAAACAGCCGACCTTTCGGACCGAGACCCTGCATCGGGATTCCAAAGGGTGTCAACCCGAAACATTGACTGCTCATTCCATGTTGCTTGGCCTGCTGAGTTCATCCAGCATTTCGAGTGTGTGTGTGAGAGAGAGAGAAAGAGTGTGTGTGTGTACATGTGTGTGAGGGCATGTTTTGTGTGTGTTTGAACGTGTGTGTGTGTGTATGTATGTGTGTGTGCGTATGTGTGTCTGTGTGTGTGAGTGAGTGTGTGTGTGTGTGTATGTATGTGTGTGCATATATGTGTGGGTGTCTAGGTGTGTGTACTTGTGTGTGTATGTGTGTGTGTGGAGAGAATGAATGTGTGTGTGTGTGTTTTGTGTGTGTGTATGTATGTGTGTGTGCGTATGTGTGTCTGTGTGTGTGAGTGTGAGTGTGTGTGTATGTATGTGTGTGTATATATGTGTGGGTGTCTAGGTGTGTGTACTTGTGTGTGTATGTGTGTGTGGGTGTGTGGTGAGAATGAATGTGTGTGTGTATGTGTGTGTGTTTGTGTGTAAGTGTATGTGTGTGTGTGTGTGTTTGTGTGTGAGTGTGTGTCTGTGTATGTGAGTGTCTGTGTGCGTCTGTGTGTGTGTGTGTGTGTGTGTGTGTGTGTGTGTGTGTGTGTGTGTATGTGTGTGTGTGTGTATATGTGTATTGCTCTATCTATGTGATGCCTGCACATTCACCTTGCCGCATGCTCCAGTATCCTTCCACATCCCAGGGATGTGGTGATGGATTAAAGGGTGACTGTAGAAATAGCTCCGAGTGTAAGTGTACGGTGGGGAATTGCAGAGAGCTGATGGGGCAGTTGAAATGGAAAACAGGTTCAGGGACATGTGAAGGGTTGATGAGGATGTCCTGAGAGATGGCAGTGATTAAACAGTCCCTGATCCCTGATGAAGAATCTCATAATATTTATTTCCTTCCATAGATGCTGTGTTAACAGCATTTGGAGTGTATTGTTAGACAGGTGGATTGGTGTCTGGTGTTGGAAGTGCGAGTGAAGTGAAAATGCTAACATTGCCTCTTACCCAGTATGCACCAATCACCACACTTTCCACCCTCACTTTGTAGTGAAGTAAAGGCAAATGGCCAAGGAATCTCAGCGAGCAGCCTCTACCTGTATTTTGTGATAAAGTTTACCATAAAATCAGCTGCTGTAAACAACTTGGTGCTTGTTTGTGTCTATGCATGGGGGTACCCAAGGTGACACCTAACAGCATAGAGATTGTTTTTGAATGCCTCTCCCACAAATTTCAGTCAGGCTTGCATGGCATGAATGATGAGGGTCATTTGGCTTTTCACAACAAACAGGAGGAGTGTTTCGATGAGATTTAGAGGGGATCCGTCGGAAATGAGAGAGACTGGATTTTAGAGCTGCCTTGCTCGCTGCTGCCAGAGTCCTGGAACCTGGGCAAGGGTTAGTCGACGGGGTGTGTGGATCGGACTCTGTAGTTCACATTGTGATGTGTTTCTGTTTCTGGCTGATCCTCTGTGTGGCTATTTTGTGCGATTTTGATTGGGGCGGGCGGGCTCTGTGGCCTGAAGTTAACAAATGATTCAGAGCTAGATCAAACCAAACAGGGTAGATGTGGACTGTTTTGATGAAGTTTTATATTCTATGTTAATTGCTGATTTCTTTTCTGCTGCTCAATTTGTTCTTTTTGTATCTCATTGAGGGTTGATGTTTTTCTTTAAGGGTTCCATGGTTTCTTTCTTTGTTTCCTGGCTGTCAGTGGGAAGACGAGTCTCAGGGTTGTATAATGCATACATATTTTGTATCCTTTGAGCTGACAGCAGATGGAATCCCCTTAAATACTGTACGTAGCCCTTCTTACAGGTGTTGTTTGAGTCAACAACCGCTGCACCCTGGCCCAATTGTGACCCTAATCCCCCCTGGCCTCCCTCCCCGAGATGTCATATTGTGAAGCCAGGACTGCTTCAACTCTAAACACTGATCTCATTCAAGATGATCTTTACTTGTCACAGGTACTGTGCATCAGAATATCGAGACTTGCCATGCTGTATCGTTTTGCATCAACGATTGAGGTGTGCTGGGGCAGCCTGCAGGTGTCGTCTCAGATTCTAGCACCACGACTTACTAGTTGAAACTGGTACGTTGCTGCAACATAGGGGGAACCCTGAGGAAACCCACATGGTCAAGGGGAGAACGTACAAATGCCTTACAGATCGTACAGCTGGCGCTGTAAAGCGTTATGCTGACCGCTACAAAACCAAGCCACCATGTTGGAAGTAAATCCAATTGGGACTTAATTAGATTGATCCCTTCCCACTCACTTTGCACATTACACCTTGAGAACTGACATTAATGTCACCTTGGTTCTTAAGCAGAGATGGTATAGATTCAGATTCATCTAGTTATTACAAGTTCATGGAAACATACAGTGAAATGCATCATTCGTGCTAACAATCAACACAAGCTTAAAATGTGTTGGAGGCAGCCCCCAGTTGTCACCAAATCTTACACCTCCACCACCCATGATACTGAGTAGAACAAGACAGAACACAACCACAGCAAAACATTCCCTGTTCCTCTCACACACACAACCTGCCCCCAGCCCCAGACCAGGCCCCCTCCAGGCTCCAGGCTCCAGACTCCAGCAGACTCGTGGATTTGCAGACACTGGTTCCGACCATTAAGCCTTGTCATTTTCCCATTTTCCAATGTGGGGATTGCTGGAGACAAGGTGAGGAGTGGCGGTGAGGAGGCGGGAAAAACATCTGGGACGATGACGTGTCTTTGCTTGACACTAGCCTACACTGAGATTAACCAGATAGTAGTTAAAATCACAGCTTGCATGTTATTGTGAAGCAGATGCAAGTCAAGCATACTTCTAAGGGTGTCCACTTTTGAGAAGAATGCTCCATAGTCAGTTTTGCAGAGTCCATTGAAGCAACAGGGAACAGTAATAGGGAATGGGTGTTTAGGAAGACAAACATACCCCTCTATAAATACTGTAATCAATTATACCTCCTTTCTGCATCAACATTGTGGCATATCCTTGCCTGTGGTTCTCTTCTCAGGCATTGATGCACCATCAATAACACTTGGAGACGTGAGGTGAGATATAGGCTTTTATTGGCTGGAAGAAAGCACAAGCAGCAAGTGACCACCACACAACATCCTGGAGACTGAGGCCGGGGCTGTGTCTCCAATCGCTTTTGTACCGGGGTCAGTGGGAGGAGCCACAGGAGCAGTCAGCGGGGGGGGCGTGTCCAGACAGGTATATGTAGTTCACCACATTCACCCCCCCTTTGTTTTAAAAGAGAGTCCCCATGGGGCGAAGTTTCTGACAAGTATATTTACAGGTTAAGTCTATCAGGTGGTCGAATCTGTCGCTGCGATCTACTTAGCACCGGCTGTGATTGCACAGATGCCGGTGGTGCTTGCACCGGAGATGGTGGTTGTGCTGGTTCCAGCCTGACTGGAGGTGTCAGCCCATTAGGCGTCAGTGATCCCTCATGCGTGTGCGAGGCACCTGGTATATGCGTGTGTGAGGCGCCCAGTATGGGAGTGTCGTGAGGAGTCTGTGTAGGGCTTGGTGTGCGCGGTGTCACCTCGGGTACAGGGTTCATAGTTACCGTGGAGTGTTCGGGGTAGTGGTCTGCTGCTCCTGCGGGCGCCAGGTCGCGGACGGAGACCATGTCCTCCCGCCCATTAGGTAAGACCACGTAGGTATACTGGGGGTTCGCATGTAGAAGGTGAACCCTCTCGACCATCGGGGAGTATTTATTGCTCCTCGCATGTTTCCAGAGCAGCACTGGCCCTGGGGATGTCAGCCAAGCCGGTGGGGTGGTCCCAGTGGCAGACTTCCTGGGAAAAGAAAAGAGTCGCTTATGAGGGGTGGCATTGGTGGACGTACATAACAGAGAGCAGATAGAGTGGAGTGCCTTGGGGAGGACCTGCCAGTGAGAGACTGGCAACCCCTTTGACTTAAGGGCTAAAAGTGTGGCCTTCCACACTGTGGCATTCTCCCTCTCCACCTGTCCATTCCCCCGGGGATTATAGCTCGTGGTCCTACTAGTAGCAATGCCCCTAGCCAGCAGGTACTGGCGCAGCTCGTCACTCATAAAGGAGGACCCTCTATCACTGTGGATATAGCAGGGATATCTGAACAGAGTGAAGAGCTGGCGCAGGGCTTTTATGACGGACATGGCAGTGGTGTTGGGGCAGGGGATGGCAAAGGGGGACCACAAGCACTCGTCGATAATGTTGAGAAAGTAGACATTGCAGTCGGTGGAGGGAAGGGGGCCCTTAAAGTCAACACTCAGCCACTCAAAGGGGCAGGTGGCCTTGATAAGTTGCGCCTTGTCAGGACGGTAGAAGTGCAGTTTGCACTCAGCGCAGACTTGACAGTCCCTGGTCATCGCCCTGATGTCCTCAAGGGAGTAAGGCAGGTACCGGGCTTTCACGAAATGGTAAAGTCGGGTGACCCCCGGGTGGCAAAGATCTGCATGGAGGGCGTATATCCAGTCGAGCTGCGCGCTGGCACATGTTCCCCGGGATAGGGCATCAGGGGGCTCATTGAGCCTTCCAGGCCAGTACAGGATATCATAGTTGTTGGTGGAGAGTTCTATTCTCCACTGCAAAATTTTATCATTTTTGATTTTGCCCCGCTGTTGGTTGCTGAACATGAACACAACTGAGCGTTGGTCGGTCAGCAAGGTGAACCTTTTGCCGGTGAGATAGTGCCTCCAGTGCCTAATAGCTTCCACTATGGCCTGGACTTCTTTCTCCACCGCGGAGTGCCAAATTTCAGGGCCTTGAAGGGTACGAGAGAAGAATGCTACTGGCCTGCCTGCCTGATTGAGGGTAGCAGCAAGCGCGAAATCGGAGGTGTCACTCCCTACTTGGAAGGGAATGGTCTCGTCCACTGCATGCATCGTTGCTTTGGCAATGTCCCCTTTAATGCGGCTGAAGGCCGCGCAGGCCTCAGCAGAGAGGGGAAAAGTGGTAGACTTGACCAGGGGGCGGGCCTTGTCTGCATAATGGGGGACCCATTGGGCGTAATAAGAAAAGAAGCCCAGGCACCGTCTGAGGGCTCTGAGGGTGGTGGGAAGAGGGAGTTCTAACAGGAGGCACATACGGTTGGGATCAGGGCAAATGACCCCATTCTCCACGACATACTCAAGGATAGCGAGTCAGGTGGTTCCGAACACACACTTGTCCCTGTTATAAGTAAGGTTCAGGGCTTTGGCCACTTGGAAAAATCTTTGGAGGTTGGTGTTGTGATCCGGCCAGTCGTGACCACAGATGGTGATGTTATCCAGATAGGGAAATGTGGCCTTCAGTTGGCACTGGTCCACCATCCAGTCCATTTCCCTCTGGAAGTCACCATTTGTGACACTGAAGGGGACGCGCAGGAAGTGATAGAGCCTGCTGCCTGCCTCGAAGGCAGTGTAGGGGCAGTCCTCTGGGCAGATGGGGAGCTGGTGGTAAGTGGATTTCAGGTCTATGGTTGAGTACACCTTGTACTGAGCTATCTGGTTAACCATATCCGCGATGCGGGGTAGGGGGTAGGCGTCAAGCTGCGTGAACCTATTGATGGTCTGGCTATAGTCCACGACCGTCCTATTTTTCTGCCTGGTCCAAACAACAACCACCTGGGCCCTCGAAGGACTTGTGCTTGGCTCAGTGATCCACTCCCCGAGCAGTCGCTGCACCTCTGACTGAATGAAGGCCCTGTCCCCCGCGCTGTACCTCCTGCTTTTAGTTACCACAGGTTTACAGTCAGGGTCAGGTTGCCGAACAGCGGTGGGGGAGGGACCTTGAGGGTGGAGAGGCTGCAAGTGGTGTCAGTAGCGCAGCTGTCGGCATGGTGCTGGGTGGGATGTGTGGGTCGGTGTGTGTGTGTGTGTGTGTGTGTGTGTGTGTGTGTGTGTGTGTGTGTGTGTGTGTGTGTGTGTGTGTGTGTGTGTGTGTGTGTGTGTGTGTGTGGTCAGTAGCGGGGTATATGACGAAGTCCCACAAAACTGAGGATTCCTGGCAGTGAGTGGTGGGAGGGGCCCGTCATATGCCATAGTCATATTTTTGAGGTGGCTCTGGAAGTCCAGCCCCAATAGCACAGGTGCGCACAGTTGAAGCATGACCAGTAGCGCAAAGTTCCGATATTCTGTGCCCTGCACCACCAATGTCGCTACACAACCCCCCCCGGATGTCTGTGGAATGCAACCCAGAAGCCAAGGTGACCCTCTGGCTTACCGGCAGTGTCAAACAGGCAGCTAGTCCTGTGCCCCTCCACCAGGATGTCAATCATTGACCTTGCAAGCTAGTGTGGGGTGCTTTGGTCGAGGGTTACGGAGGCCAGAGTTGAATCGCCGTCTTGGTGCCTGGCAAGCACCTGTGGGTCGGGGGCGGGGCGAGGTGGCGCCGACAAAGTTGGCCGCCCCCATGCCTCACATGAGGCGGGCAGGCAAGATGGCAGCGACCAAGATGGTGACCCCCATGCCTCGCATGCGGCGCTGCCCGACCCCGCTCGTGGTTCAGACTTACAGACCCTGGCGAAATGGCCCTTTTTCCGCAGCTGGAGCAGGTTGCTTCTCGGGCCGGGCAGCATTTTCGGGGGTGCTTTTCAAGTCTGCAGAAGTAACACTGCGCTGACTTGCAACTGGCAGCAGCTGTGGTCGGTTTCCGGGAGTTCGTGGACTCGCGACTGGCAGCAGCCGAGGTCGATTCGCTTGCGGGTGACGGGGTCTGCAGTGTCCACGGAACCGGCGGGGGATCGCGCGGCTGGACCGTGTCAGCGTTGTGCAGAGCAGCCTCCAGCGTGTCGGCCGTCTCGATCGCCAAGCGTAAGCTTGTACACTGACCTGATCCCCGTAACGAAGGCGTCTTGTACCAGGAGCTCCACATGCCATCAGTACCTTGCAGTCGCAGGCCCGCATGAGTGTCTGTACAGCCCGGACAAACACAGCACTTGACTCGTCCGTCCGCTGCCGCCGCGTCGATAAGCGATGTCTTACGTAGACGGTGTTCACCAGCTGCAGGTACTGTCTTTTGAGGGCGTCCAGTGCCCCTTGGTAGGTTGGCAGGTCCCTGATAAGGGAGAATACTTTCAGACTGACTCTGGAAAGGAGGATTTTGTGCATTGTGGCAGGTTCAGTCATGGGAATCACTTCCAAGTATGATTGGAAGCATGCAAGCCAGAGTTCAAAGGCAAGAGCTGCATCTGGAGCTTGAGGGTCCAAGTCTAACTTTTCCAGATGTAAAATACTCTCCATGTTTTAAAACTTCCAGCCAATAAAATTGATGCACCATCATTAACTCTTGGAGACATGAGGTGAGATATAGGCTTTTATTGGCTGGTAGAAAGAACAAGCAGCAAGTGACCACCACACAACATCCTGGAGACTGAGGCCGGGGCTGTGCCTCCAATTGCCTTTATACCGGGGTCAGTGGGAGGAGCCACAGTCAGTAGGCGGGGCCACAGGAGCAGTCAGCGGTGGGGGGGGGGGCGTGTCCAGACAGGTATAAGTAGTTCACCACAGGCATGAAAGATACAGTTGTGAATTTTTAGTTGAAGTTGTCTCCAGGGTTTAAACCTTCAGCAGAACTTCATCCTCTGCACTGACTTGCAACCATTCTCAAATTTATTCTGTCCTCTACGACACGAAAGAGAAAGCCAGTTTTGTAGTGGAAGAGCAGAGATGTGTTTCTTTGGGGCAGGGAGGCTCCAGGTGAATTAACAGCAGATGGAGGAAATAGATTAATGGCAGAAGTCAAGCTGGTCTCAGTTACAAGAAACTCAACGACCTTCCCTTTGATGAAAAACACAAATGTGTCATCGAAAACCACATCCCCATAACTACATCACAATTGACTGAGGACTGTTCAGCATACCTCACCCACACCCATTCACTCACGCAATAACTATCTCAATCAGTCAGGACTTGCACCTGAACATCCACTACGTTTCACACATGCAAGCCTCAAGCCCAAATCTTCCAGTTTTTAAGAAAGGTGGGCTTCATTTGTAACATGTACATTGAAACACACACTGAAATATGTGGTTTGCTTCAATGACCAACAAAGTCTGAGGTGGTGGGGCAGCCTGGAAGTGGCACCATGTTTCCAGCCTCATGGTTCACTAACTCTTACTGATACGAACCCGCACAGTCACAGGGAGAACATAGAAACATCATACAGGAGCTGGACATCAATCTTACAGCTGGCTCTGTAAAGCATAATGCAAAATCACAACCCGACTGTGCCAAAGTTCTGCTAGTTTTCAGTAAATCTTCAATCAAAGGCAGGATGTCTGCATGACAAAGAGACACAAATTACAGATAACTGCAGCCAACCCACAGGGCTGAATTTTCAATACCGTATCCCCCAGTAGAGACAGCAACCATTATCCAGTCTGTCAGCAGCATGGAACCAAGGAAGGTTCTCGTTCCACAGCCCACCTCCTCCTCATCCTGTATTTACAAGACAAGGATAATGTCAGCATGTCCTCTCCCTAACCTTGCCCTCATCAGACCTTACGCCAGCATACCGAAGGCAGTGACAGAAGAGCGAGCTCCCAGCCGTCAGCTCAGCTACAGGCACCGTGTAGTCCAAGACCGGATCTATACTGATGAGTCAGCAGGCACGAGTTCGGGTGAAAGGAAGGATGTTCAGTGTGCCAGCTAAGGTTATATGAGTTCAGCTGCAGGTGATTCTGTCTGGCATTCAGATGATAGCAACACACAAGAGAAACCTAAAGCGAATCTCAGTGAAGTGTGTTGTCAGGAACAGTAGAACACTCCATTCCAGCCAATTTCCACATGATGTAGCAGGAGAGTACTGACAATGGCTTTCTCATAGAGCCAAAAGTACATTCTGTCCAGCTTGGAATAGCCTCCAACCAGATGGCATGAACATCAATTTCTAGAACTTCCTGTAACTGCTTTTCCCCTGTACTACTTCTGAGATACATCAGGGAGTATCCTTGTGGTGAACTACGTATACCTGTCTGGACACGCCCCCCCCACCCCCCGCTGACTGCTCCTGTGGCTCCTCCCACAGACCCCTGTATAAAGGCGATTGGAGGCACTTCTCCTTCCTCAGTCTCCGGGATGTTGTGTGGTGGTTGCTTGCTGCTTGTGCTTTCTTCCAGCCAATAAAAGCCTATCTTAACTCACGTCTCCGAGAGTTATTGATCAACCCTTCCACCCAGTGAGCTGCAACACCCAGCAGCCCAACTGTGTAATCCTGATCTAATCACAAGACAGTTTACAATCAGCACTTACCATTCTGAGCCGTGTGTCTTCAGACGACACTGGAGCACCAGGAGGAAAGCCATGTAGTCATGGGGAGAACGTACAAACTCTTTACAAATTACATTGGATTTAACTCCAAACTCCTGTATCCCGAGCTGTAATAAAGTTACGGTATCCAGGCATCCCAAACTGTAATAGTGTTATGCTACTGTGATGTCCTGAACTGTAATAGTTTTACCCTACCCTGGTGTCCTTAGCTGTAATAATGTTACACTATTGTGGTGTCCCGAACTGTAATAATTTTACGCTACCGTGGTGTCCTGAACTGTAATAATGTTACGCTACCATGCTGTCTTGAGCTGTAATAGTGTTATGCTACTGTGGTCTCAGGCTATAACAGCGTTACACTACTGTGGTATCCCATGCTGAAATAGTGTTACGCTATCATAAGGGGCAAAAGTTTAGGGGTAACACGAGGGGGAACTTCTTTACTCAGAGGGTCGGAGCTGTGTGGAACGAGCTTCTGGTAGAAGTGGTAGAGGCAGTTTCGATTTTGTCATTTAAAAAAAATTGGATAGGTATATGGACAGGAAAGGAATGGAGGGTTATGGGCTAAGTGCAGGTCAGTGGGACTAGGTGAGTGTAAGCACGGACTAGAAGGGCTGAGATGGCCTGTTCCGTGCTGTAATTGTTATATGGTTATATGGTTACCCTGGTGTCTCAAACAGTAATAGTGTTACACTACCATTGTGTCCAGAGCTGTAATAGTGTTACACTACCATGGTAACCCAATCTGTAACAGACCCCACTTGGAGTACTGTGCTCAGTTCTGGTCACCTCACTACAGGAAGGATGTGGAATCTATAGAAAGGGTGCAGAGGAGATTTACAAGGATGTTGCCTGGATTGGGAGTATGCCTTATGAGAATAGGTTGAGTGAGCTTGGCCTTTTTCCCTTGGAGCGAAGGAGGATGAGAGGTGACCTGATAGAGGTGTGTAAGATGATGAGAGGCATTGATCGTTTGGATAGTCAGAGGCTTTTTCCCAGGGCTGAAATGGTTAACATGAGACGGCACAGCTTTTTCTTCTGTGGTTTGATTGGGGCACGACCGCGCAACCGCGTGGATGTCAGCCAATGAGAACAGCCCGAATGGTTTATAGAAGTGTTTTAGAGCGGGTGTCAGAATAGAGGGAGACAAAGTAGGAAGGCTTTGGCTCAACGGTGCTTAGGCAATAAAGGATCGAGGCGAGGTAGGATATCTGTGTAGAATACAGACAGGAAGTATGTGTGTGAGACTGGTTTTCTGTGCTCAGTGTCAGATGTGGGAGGTCCTGGAGACTCCCAGCCTCCCGGCAGTGACAGGGACATCGAGGAGCAGATAGGGAGACATTTTCTGGAAAGGAGTAATAATAACAGGGTTGTTGTGATGGGAGATTTTAATTTCCCAAATATTGATTGGTATCTCCCAAGACTGAGGGGTTTAGATGGGGTGGAGTTTGTTAGGTGTGTTCAGAAAGGTTTCTTGACACAATGTGTAGATAAGCCTACAAGAGGAGAGGCTGTACTTGATCTGGAATAGGGAAATGAACCTGGTCAGGTGTCAGATCTCTCAGTGGGAGAGCATTTTGGAGATAGTGATCACAATTCTATCTCCTTTACCATAGCATTGGAGAGGGGTAGGAACAGATAAGTTAGGAAAGCATTTAATTGGAGTAAGGGGAAATATGAGGCTATCAGGCAGGAACTTGGAAGCATAAATTGGAAACAGATGTTCTCAGGGAAATGTACAGAAGGAATGTGGCAAATGTTCAGGGAATATTTGCATGGAGTTCTGCATAGGTACATTCCAACGAGACAGGGAAAGATAGTAGGTTACAGGAACCGTGGTGTACAAAGGCTGTTGTAAATCTAGTCGAGAAGAAAAGAAGAGCTCATGAAAGGTTCAAAAAGCTAGGTAATGATAGAGATCTAGAAGATTATAAAGCTAGCAAAAGGAGATTAAGAATTAAATTAGGAGAGCCAGAAGGGGCCATGAGAAAGCTTTGGAGAGTAAGATTAAGGAAAACCCCAAGACATTCTACAAGTATGTGAAGAGCAAGAGGATAAGACGTGAAAGAATAGGACTAATCAAGTGTGACAGTGGAAAAGTGTGTATGAAACTGAAGGAGATAGCAGAGATATTTAATGAATACTTTACTTCAGAATTCACTATGGAAAAGGATCTTGGTGATTGTAGGGATTACAGTGGACTGAAAAGCTTAAGCAAATAGACATTAAGAAAGGCGATGTGCTGGAGCTTTTGGAAAGCATCAAGTTGGATAAGTCACCGGGACCGGATGCGATGTACCCCAGGCTACTGTGGGAGGCGAGGGAGGAAATTGCTGAGCCTCTGGCAGTGATCTTTGCATCATCAATGGGGATGGGAGAGGTTCAGGAGGATTGGAGGGTTGAGAATGTTGTTCCTTTATTCAAGAAAAGGAGTAAAGATAGCCCAAGAAATTATAAACCAATGAGTCTTACTTCAGTGGTTGGTAAGTTGGTGGAGAAGATCCTGAGAGGCAGGATTTATGAACATTTGGACAGGCATAATATGATTAGGAATAGTCAGCTTGGTTTTGTGAAAGGCAGGTCATGCCTTACCAGCCTGGTTGAATTTTTTGAGGATATGACTAAACACATTGGTGAAGGTAGAGTAGTAGATGTAATGTATATGGATTTCAGAAAGGCACTTGATAAGGTACCCCATGCAAGGCTTATTGAGAAAATAAGGAGGCATGGGATCCAAGGGAACATTGCTTTGTAGATCCAGAACTGGATCCCCCACAGAAGGCAAGAAGTGGTTGTAGACGGGTCATATTCTGCATGGAGGTCAGTGACCAGTGGTGTGCCTCAGGAATCTGTTCTGGGGCCTCTACTCTGTGAGGATGCAAAACTAGGCTGAGAAGTGGCAGATGGAGTTCAACCCAGATAAGTTTGGGGTAGTTCATTTTGGTAGTTCATAATGGCAGAATATAGCATTAATGGTAAGGCTCTTGGCAGTGTGGAGGATCAGAGGGATCTTGGGGTCCAATTCCCTAGATAGAAAGCAAAGGGTAGCAGTGAATGGGTGTTTCTCAGACTGGCTGGAGGTGACTAGTGGGGTACCACAGGGCTCTGTACTGGGACCACAGCTCTTTACAATTTATGTCAATGATTTAGATGAGGGCATTGAAAACTATATCAGCAAGTTTGCTGACGATACTAAACTGGGTGGCAGTGTGACATGCGAAGAGGACGTTAGGAGAATACAGGGAGACTTGGATAGGCTGAGTGAGTGGGCAGATACTTGGCAGATGTCATTCAATGTGAATAAATGTGAAGTTATCCACTTTGGAAGCAGGAACAAGAGGGCAGAGTATTGTCTGAACGGTGTAGAGTTAGGTAAGGGAGAAATGCAAAGAGACCTAGGAGTCCTAGTTCACCAGTCAATGAAGGTGAATGAGCAAGTGCAACAGGCAGTGAAGAGGGCAAATGGAATGTTGGCCTTTGTTACAAGGGGAATTGAATACAAGAGCAAGGATGTTCTTTTGCATTTGTACAGGGCCCTGGTGAGACCACACCTGGAATATTGTGTACAGTTTTGGTCTCCAGGTTTAAGGAAGGACATTCTGGCAATTGAGGAAGTGCAGCGTAGATTCACTAGGTTGATTCCTGGGATGGCAGGGCTGTCTTACGCAGAGAGACTGGAGAGATTGGGCTTGTACACGCTGGAATTGAGGAGATTGAGAGGGGATCTGATTGAAACGTTTAAGATAATTAAAGGATTTGATAGGATTGAGGCAGGAAATATGTTCCAGATGTTGGGAGAGTCCAGTACCAGAGGGCATGGATTGAGAATAAGAGGTCAGTTATTTAAAACAGAGTTGAGGAAGAGCTTCTTCTCCCAGAGAGTTGTGGAGGTGTGGAATGCACTGCCTCGGAAGACGGTGGAGGCCAATTCTCTGGATGCTTTCAAGAAGGAGCTGGATAGATATCTGATGGATAGGGGAATCAAGGGATATGGGGACAAGGCAGGGACTGGGTATTGATAGTGAATGATCAGCCATGATCTCAGAATGGCGGTGCAGACTGGAGGGGCCGAATGGTCTACTTCTGCACCTATTGTCTATTGTCTATTGTCTATTGACACCCAAAGCTGCTAAGCAGATTGACTCTATGAGATTGAGTTTAAGAGCTGAGAGGTAATGTTGCAGCTGTATTGGACCCTGGCCAGACCGAACTTGGAGTATTGTGCTCAGTTCTGGTCATCTCACTGCAGGAAAGATGTGGAATCCATAGAAAGGGTGCAGAGGAGATTTACAAGGATGTTGCCTGGATTGGGGAGCATGCCTTTTGAGAATAGGTTGAGTGAACTCGGCCTTTTCTCCTTGGAGTGACGGAGGATGAGAGGTGACCTGACAGAGGTGTATAAGATGATAAAAGGCATTGATCGTGTGGATAGTCAGAGGCTTTTTCCCAGGGCTGAAATGGCTAACATGAGAGAGCACAGTTTTAAGATGCTTGGAAGTAGGTACAGAGGAGATGTCAGGGGTAAGTTTTTTTTGCAGAGAGTAGTGAGTGCGTGGAATGGGTGGTGGAGGTGGAAACGATAGGGTCTTTTCAGAAACTCCTGGATAGGTACATGGGGCTTAGAAAAATAGAGGACTATGGGTAACTCTAGGTAATTTCTAAGGTAAGGACATGTTCGGCACAACATTGTGGGCTGAGGGGCCTGTATTGTGTTGTAGGTTTTCTATGTTTTCTATGTTTTAACCATGGTATCCCGAGCTGTAATAGTGGTATGCTACTGTGGTGTCTCAAACTGTACAGCGTTACACCTCTGGGGTGTCCGAGCTGTAACAGTGTTACCCTGCTGTGATGACCTGAGCTGTAACAGTGTTTCACTACCCTAGTGTCTCAAACTGTAACAGTGTTTTGCTACCCCACTGTCCCGTGCTGTAATGGTGCTACACTACTGTGGTATCCTGAGCTGTAACACTGTTATGCTACGGTGTTGTCTACACAAGAGATTCTGCAGATATGAAACTCCAGAGCAACAAACACAAAAAGCTGTAGAAATTCAGCAGGTCAGGCAGCATCTCTTTGGGGGAATAGACAGTCAACATTTCAGGACAAGGTTCCACATGGAAGGTTAGTTAGGAAGGTTCAATTGTTAGGTATTAATATTGAAGTAGTAAAATGGATTCAACAGTGGCTGGATGGGAGATGCCAGAGAGTAGTGGTGGATAACTGTTTGTCACGTTGGAGGCCAGTGACTAGTGGTGTGCCTCAGGGATCTGTACTGGGTCCAATGTTGTTTGTCATATACATTAATGATCTGGATGATGGGGTGGTAAATTGGATTAGTAAGTATGCAGATGATACTAAGATAGGTGGTGTTGTGGATAATGAAGTAGGTTGCAGAGAGATTTAGGCCAGTTAGAAGAGTGGGCTGAAAGATGGCAGATGGAGTTTAATGCTGATAAGTGTGAGGTGCTACATTTTGGTAGGAATAATCAAAATAGGACATACATGGTAAATGGTAGGGCATTGCGGAATGTGGTAGAACAGAGTAATCTAGGAATAATGGTGCATAGTTCCCTGAAGGTGGAATCTCATGTGGATAGGGTGGTGAAGAAAGCTTTTGATATGCTGGCCTTTATAAATCAGAATATTTATAAATTTATAAATCAGAGTATAGGAGTTGAGATGTAATGTTAAAATTGTACAAGGCATTGGTGTGGCCAAATTTGGAGTATTGTGTACAGTTCTGGGCACTGAATTATAGGAAAGAAGTCAACAAAATAGAGAGAATAAAAATAAAGAACAAAATAGAGAAGATTTACTAGAATGTTACCTGGGTTTCAGCACCTAAATTACAGAGAAAGGTTGAACAAGTTAGGTCTTTATTCTTTGGAGTGTAGAAGGTTGAGGGGGGACTTGATAGAGATATTTAAAATTATGAGGGGGATAGATAGAGTTGACATGGATAGGCTTTTTCCATTGAGAGTAGGGGAGATCCAAACAAGAGGATATGAGTTGAGAGTTAAGGGGCAAAGGTTTAGGGGTAACACGAGGGGGAACTTCTTTACTCAGAGAGTGGAGGCTGTGCGGAATGAGCTTCCATTAGAAGTGGTTGATGCAGGTTCGATATTTTCATTTTAAAAAAATTGGACAGGAAAGGAATGGGGGGTTATGGGCTGAGTGCAGGTCAGTGGAACTATGTAAGAGTAAGTGTTTGGCATAGTCTAGAAGGGCTGAGATGGTCTGTTTCCATGCTGTAATTGTTATATGGTTATATCAAAATTACAATGGTTATCGCTCATCTCTCATGAACTTCAGCCTACTGATTTATGAGATCAAACTTATAGACAGAGCAAAATCACACATTTATGATAAAGTAACGGACATCTCTTCAATACAGGTTGATCAAGTGATGGTTATTTCTTCAGAGTCACCATCACACTCATGTGAATTCTGACGGTATTGTAGCAATTGATTCAGCTGTAAATTGTTGGTGTGGTGGGCAGGGGAAAGGTTGGGAGAGGAGTGTAGGAAAAATATTAGATGCAATATCCAGCCTTTCCAGTTGCAAATCTTGAAGATAACTATTGGTTAATAGAACCGAGGCAATGGGTAAAGTGGACTTCCACGTTATAGAACTGAGCGTTACTCTTGACAGTTATTTTTAAAGCAACAGCGGGCCAGTGACAATCTTAGTAACCAAACCAAACAAAATGTTTCCAGCCTTTAGCACCATCCGACATCGCAGCAGAGGATGTGGGGTGGCGTGTGTGGAGGAGACTGTGTGAAGAGGTGGCGCGTGTCTTGTCTGCTACAACAGCAAACATTGTTCTGCTTAAAATTTGTTCAGGTCGAGGAAGTATGTCTTCACCACAATGAAACAAATTTAAAGACAAAAGATAATGCAAGATAAAGCAGGTCAGTCAGGAAAAGGCATTTACACACCAGAGAAATAGCTGTGAGCCTATTTTTCCATGTTATTGCTCATCAGTTTCACACGTTCCAATGATGCATACACGTACACTATGTGGGAGGCTAAAAGCTAAATCCTTTCATTTGGAACTAAAGCTATCACTACTTAACCTTTGAAAGCCCCTGTGTTAAATATAGACTAATCTCCTTTAAACAGAATAGATGTGAACCTTCTGATAACAAAGATGTCTCATTGCACATTTGGACAGCTCATAGTTCCTAATATCAATAACCCAGTCAAAGTCAATTTTCACCAAAGGCAATAACTGTGAAAACTTTTTTTTTATAAACCTCAGAACCATATGACTTGTAATTTATGATTAAGCAGGCAAACCACACTCAATCAATCCTCATTTGCCGTACACAATTATTTTTATTCATGAGTGTCCAATAGAATCGTGTTGTCCACAGAAACCCATTGATGACGAGAGTGTTACATATCACACAGAGGAATATCTTCCTGTCGGGCAGGGAATGAATCTCAAATTCCCCTCTCTTTCTCTACTGCACAATTTCAGACCTTTTTTTATTTTGTCTGTATGATTATAATCATTGTGGATGATTGTGAATTGTAATTTCTTATCCAGATCCAACTGAATACTTTCCGGGCATTGCCATCTTACAACACAGAACAGTACAGGCACTCACGAAATGCAGGAGGAGCCCAGCAGGTCTCTGTATCTAAAGAGGAGAATATACAGTTGATGCTTTAGGCCGAGACCTTTATCATTTCTACTGAGTTCCACCAGCATTTTGGATTTCCAGCATCTGAAGAATCTTTCGAGTTTACAGTGCAGGAGCTTTGGCCCGTGATGTCGTGCCAACCTTTTAACTTCCACCACATGACATCATATGGAGAGCATAGTGCTGCAGTGACTAAGGAGCCACTCAAGTGACCTGGACTCAATTCTCATCCCTCATTGTGTGGAGTCTGCATTCTCCCTGCAAGTGCAGTATTTTCCCCTGAATACTCAGGTTTTCTCCCAACTCCCAGAGATGTGAAGATTAGTAGTTGCACTGATTATGACAAATTGCCCCTAGAGTCTACAGAGGTGGAGAAACCTGGGGGAGTTGATGGGAATGGGGAGGGGGTTGTGGAGAATAGGTTACCAGGAGAATGGGGGGGAATGGGGGGTGTGGAGAATATGTTACCAGGAGAATGGGGAGGTTGTGGAGAATAGGTTACCAGGAGAATGGGGGGGAGTTGATGGGAATAGGGGGGTTGTGGAGAATAGGTTACCAGGAGAATTAGTAGGGAATGGGATTGCTCCATGAGGTGGCATCAGCTCAGTCAGCAGAAATGGCTTCTTTATAGATCTTAATGAAATAAGAACTTCCTGCCCCCACCTCTCCATCTCACTGGTCACATGTCCATCCAGAGGTTTGTTGCTTTCTTAGGACAAATGTAAATTGAATTGACTTCCATTAAATGGTTATTCTCAAATAGTCATCATTCCTAGTCTACTAATTTTATGACTGGTAAATAAAAGAATATTTGTAACTGGCTGTTATTTTTTCATAACCTATTGGCCCTCATCATTGTTTCTCTCTCTGTTCCCCTGCCCTGTCCATCTTCCCATCGTGCACACTCCCTTCCCTTTATTCTATGGTCCTCTGTCATCTCTTGTCAGATTCCACCCTTGATCAGCCCTTTGACAGATAGTTTTATCTTCTCCTATCACCTGCATCCACTTATCACCTTCCAGCTCTTGCTCCACCCCTTCCCCCATCTTTTCATACTGACTTTCGCTTATCTTCTTTCCAGTTCTGATAAAGGGTGTCAACCCAAAACACCGACAGTCCATTTCCCTCCACTGATGCTGCCTGATCTGTGAGTTCCTCCAACACTTCGTGTGTTGCTGCAGATCTCCAGCATCTGCAGCCTCTTGTGTCTGCATTTGAAAGCTCTTCCGGCTGTGTTGTCTGCTGTGTGGTCCTGGGGGTTTAATGCCAGTAGGTTCTGAGGGAGTGCTGAAAAATGTCAAATATATTCTAAATTTTTTCCTAATTATTCACATTAGGTAGTCCCTGATGTTCAAGGACGAACTTACTTTTATTTCAGTCCCTTGGGTACTATGGAGGTGAGTATAGTTCCTGTCACAGGAACTAATTGTTCCCTTCTTGTTCCATTGATCCAATTTCGAACTAGATCATCAGCACTGTCTATGTGGCATATTCTCACGTGTACCAAAAGCTGTATTCAGTCAGATCCAATCACTATATTGTATTCATTCAATCCAATTGTTTTCATTCAGATCCAATCACTGTTATAGATCTTAACAATGTTATAGATGAAATATAAAAACTACTGAAGAAGCACCAAACAGGTCAACAATAAAATTGCCAGATCATAATCAAGTAGATTGTGAGGTCAAAAATTAACCTGATCATACAGGGGTCTATTGTGGAGTCTGAAAACAGCAGAGAAGAGGCTTTGACTTTTCTGTCTCCTGCCTGATGGGAGAGAGGAGAACATCTGGGGTTGGTGGGGTGTTTCATTATGTTGACTGCTTTTCTTAGGCAGCAAGACATACACAGTACTGTGCAAAAATCTTAGGTACATACTCAAAATATACCTAGGGTGCTGAAGACTTTTACATAGTACTGTAGTACTGTGTAAAAGTCTTCAGCACCCTAGTTATAAGTACTGTAGTAATTTTATTTATCGTACCGTACTGCTGCAAAAAAAACCCAATATATGCAAGTGATGATAAACCTGATTCTGATATGGGTCTCTATTGTGGACTGAGAGTGGGAAGTGTGTGGGGAGAGGGGAATCATTGCTGGGAAAAGGAGAACAAAGAGGGGAGGGAGTGGGAAGCATCAGAGAGATATTCTCTAATGATCAATAAACTAATTGTTTGAAATCAATGACCTTTGTTGGTGTTTCAGGGCAGTGTGTGCCTGTAGGCGAGCCACCCCCCCACCCTGGCACTCCTCTACCGGCTGATCCACACCACTCCCGTGGCACTCCCCTCATCAGCCTCTGCTCCCACCAGGTCTACAAATTCGCTCTCTGCTCCACATTGCCAAATACAGTAGTGGGCAAAAGTCTGAGGCACCCAATCTGTAGATATGTGGACAGAGTCCATAGAGGGAGATGGGTTCCTGTGATATCCTGAGCTGGGGCCAAAACTTCCTGCAGTTTCCTGTAGTCATATGCAAAGCAATTCTCTCCTGGATAACTCGATTTTCCTTCTCTTGCTCCCGTTTCCTCACATATCCCAAAGAGATGTGGGTTGGTCATCAAATTGCCTCTAGTAAGTTGCTCCTAGAATCGATAGCTGGCTATTGTACACGCACCTAGAATTCTAAAATCTGGGCGGGTGTTGATAAAAGTGAGGGGTGAACAAGAATGTGTTCAGGTAAGAAAATGGTTGATGGCAATGGCTCGATGGACAGCTATTATTCCTGTGATCTATTTCTCCATGTCTGTTCTGAGATGCCTGGCTGGGTGGGTTATTGTCTTCCTCCCACTGTGCTCTGAATAGTGGGAATCAGGCTTCTCAGTAAACCCACAGTCCTAGGGTTCTGTGGCAATGCTGTTTGCTCTCAAGGAGCTTTTAAGAACATCACTTAGTCATTAATTCTCAGTGCAGACGCCAGGAGTACTACTCTGACACAGCAGGCCAGATTTGATGCAGCAAAAATCACAAGAATTGTGCCAAAGCCGGAGGACTTGAGTGACAGAGAGAGGTTGGATAGACTGAAGCTCTTTCCCCTGGGGCAAAGTAGGCTGAATGTGACCTTGCGCTACTACCATTCTGTGTTCTGGGGAAAATGGAATTTTACCAGCTGTCGCAAGAAGAACATCGGCGGCCAAGCTTTTTTGGTAATGAAGGAGATATGGTTCTTCACGAGTCCCTGTGTAATTATGCTGCCAAGGAGAGCTGAATGTTGGAACTGGAGAGTTGTTGGTTCCAGTGACGTCATCATCGAGAATGGCAGCTTAACACACTAGCTCCTCCAGAAAAACACGTATTAAGCCCCGTTAACCCATCAAATATAATATTTTTTGAAAAATATTTGAACTGAAAAGAGGGGTAAGAATGGGGAAAAAGAATGGAAATAAAAAAGGTGGCACTGCGGAGCCTGCGGCCGAGAGGAGTGCAGCGAGCGGCTCTCCTACCCAACCGCATGCTAGCGAGGCGGATGCTGGGCCTCATTCAGGCGAAGCAGCGAATATGTTCAAAATCCTGAAAGAAATAATGGAGTTCTAGAAAGATATAAAACAGCAGCTCCGTGATATTAAGTCAGAGCTCACCAGCGTCAATCAAAAAATAGCGGTGGCAGAGACTCGAATTAAGAAAGTGGAAGATCACGTTCAAAATGTGGAACGGATACTGAGTAAGACAATAAAAATATTACATCACCAAGAAGGTAAACTGCTTGACCTGGAGGGAAGATCACGGCGGAAAAATATCAGAATCTATAACGTTCCCAAAGGAGTGGAGAGCTCATCTATGACAGAGTTTGTCGGAAAGTTACTGCAGGACGCGTTGGATCTTCCCTCGGCTATGAAGCTGGAAGTCAAAAGAGCCCACTGCGCGCTCGTCCTGTAACCTACCCAGGATAGAAAGCCATGCTCAATAATAATTAAATTCCTTCGGTACAGCACCAAGGCGGAGATTCTACGAAGGGCCTGGGGTAAGAAGAGAATGTTTTTCCACGATAAATTAATATATTTCGACCCCCCCGTGGTCCTACAGAAATGCAAAGAATACTCTGTAGTAAAGCAAGTACTAAAGCAAAAAAAGATTAGATTTCAAACTCTGTACCCTGCTAAACTTCGAGTGTGTTATGACAATGGGACGCGGTTGTGCCAGACAGTGGAAGAGGCGTCTACAGGTATGAAGGCCAGAGGGTTGCCCGTCAGCATGACCAAAACGAGGGAAAGCCTGGCTGAGGAATTATCCCACTCTGCTTGGGAAATAGTGCGAGAATCGAGAAGGCAGGAGACGGGAGGAGGCCGAGAGAAATATATCAGGAAGAGACCGGGAGTTTCCCAAAGACAGTCCTCACCCACTTCAGAAGAGCCATAAGGTTTGGCTAACTTTAAAAATGCTGAGAAGCTAAACAGAAGCAAAAGTAGATAGTGATATACCTATCTCGAGAAATACTTATTATAATGTGGATTTTATATTACTTACTTGTTATTCTTTATTTGCTCACTTACTCCTTTTTCCCCACCAAAATGAGAATATATATATATATATATGTAATATATGTGTGTGTATATATAGGAGTGCACAGGGAAATCTTTTCTGTGTAATGGATTTGTTCACTGACTTTTATGAATACTGCAATGGGGGCCCTCAACTCACAAGTAGGAGGGGTTATCCCCCACAGCTAGACATTTCCTCTAGCTCAACGCAGGATCATTTACTAGAGACCTCAGCCTTGGAATCACATGCTTGTTGCCATTTTTGTTATTATTTGTGTTTCTTGGTTCTTATTTGTTCAGGGAGTAGATCAATTAAGTTTTATTCTAATTTCAATGATACATTGACAGATAAATACAGATGGCTAAGGACAAGGTAAAATTCATTTCTTTTAATGTCAATGGGCTATTAAATCCAATCAATTTGGATTTTATCCAATTTGGAACAATTTGATTCATACTGGGAAAAATGGTTTAACTGCATAATGCCTCATAGGCCTGATTTTATTCTCACAAATCAATGAATCTGTTGTAAAAAAAAAGATCACTCCCTACTTGAACATAGTTCTTTCCTTTTGCTTGTTTTTTCTTTCCACTCTTTTCTATAAGTGTGGACCTCAGATAAATACTTTGTGGAGATTTGTGATATATATGATATACATGTACAATGTCTGAAATACATCTTATGGAAATGTTTGTTTGATGATGAACTTCAATAAAAAATAAATTACAGAAAAAAAGGAACTGTAGAGCTGTTGATGATGAGTGGGTGGAGAGGAGATTAATTTCTCCTGAAGTTGATATGTATCTCCCCGATTTTGATCCAGGTTCTTGTGTTGCACGAGGACATTGTTTACTTCCTGATGGTACTTCCATTCATCACCTCTAGTGATTAGTCTAATGATGATAGTGCCATCCACAACTGAAACAAAACAAGGTATTCCTATCTCCAACCCACTCACTCACATGGACAGTCCTCCAATCCCTGGATAGGCCCCCTGCAGGACTCCAGCCTCCAATGGACTCACAGACTCACAGCCCTCCGACCCCTGGCCAGGGTCCCTTCAGGACTCCAGCTTCTAATGGACTTGCTGACTCACTGACACAGGGCCTTGGCCATTGTGCCTCAAATTCTAGACTTTTAATTAACCTTCAGGCTTTGATTGACTGTATTCAGGTATTGACTGCAGGACTTACTGATGGGGGGACTTTGAATAAACTGTTGGCCACATCATGCTGACTTTGGCCAAAAATTCTAATTGGTACCCCTGTCTGTTAATCATTGGATACTCCAAAGTATCGCATGTGCAGTAGGGAAATCCAGAACATCTATCATCAGGATCAGGTGTAGAGAGCTGGGAATTCCCAGCTCTAGAGTGTGGAGTGTGAAATACAGAGCACCTACAATCAGATTTGTTCCAATGTTCGATTACACAGCATCAGGTGTACAGAACTATTGTATTAGGAATTCCCAGCTCTAGAGAATGGAGTTGCCTCTCAGATCAGAAAGGGTAAAGCAGAAAAAAACTTGAGAAAAAGCTGAACTTGTGGTTAGAACTGGGGAAACTCTGGGGAATTTTGTGCTGGTGGTTGGAAGAAATGGGCAGTGAGGATGGGTTGAAGGGTATAGGAAATGAAATGCATAACTTCAATCTTAGTACAAATAATTCATGAACTTTCTGTATTTGTTATTGTTATTGGAGAAGGTGACAGAGACAAGGGAGAGGATTTTTCTCAGATGCTGTGCAGGTTTATTTTATAGAGAGATATGGCTCTGAACTGGCTCCTCCTGCACAGCAAGCTGCATTGCTCAGCAAACCACCAATTTAACCCAAGTCAACTTACATTGACAAATTAACCTACTCACCAGTGGGGGGAAACCGGGAACCGGAGCACCCAGAGGAAACCCACACAGTTCACACAGTACAAAACTCATTACAAACAGCACTGGAATTGAACTCTGAAATCCAAAACCCGAACTGTAATAACCTCACACAAACTGCTAAGCTACCATTTATCAACATTCTGATTAATAATCTGATTTCATTGATACTTCCATTTTAGTTTTAGTTTCACTAGTCAGAAGGAAAGTCCATGCTTTCCCAGAACCACCGTGACTTCTTCAGGAAGGTATTTCACTTGTACTTCTTTCCTCTTTTAAAGTACCCAAACTTTTTGAGAGAGTGAGCAGTTTCAAGTTCCTGGGTGTCAAGATTTCTGAGGATCTAACCTGGTCCCAATGTATCGATGCAGTTATAAAGAAGTCAAGACAGCAGCTATACTTTATTTGGAGTTTGAAGAGATTTAGTATGTCAACAAGTACACTCACAAATTTCTATAGTTGTACTATGGAGAGCATTCTGACAGGCTGCATCACTGTCTGGTATGGAGGGAGTTACTGCACAGGACCGAAAGAAGCTCCAGAAGGTTGTAAATCTAGTCAGCTCCATGTTGGGCACTAGCTTACAAAGTACCCAGGACATCTTTAGGGAGCGGTGTCTCGGAAAGGCAGCGTCCATTATTAAGGACCTCCAGCACACAGGGCAAGCCCTTTTCTCACAGTTACCATCAGGTAGGAGATACAGAAGCCTGAAGGCACATACTCAGCGATTCAGGAACAGCTTCTTCCCCTCTGCTATCTGATCCCTAAATGGACATTGAACCCGCAAACACTACATCACTTTTTTAATATGTATCTTATTTCTGTCTTTCGCATGATTTTAATCTATTTGATATACATATACTGTACTTTATTTATTTATTTATTTATTTATTTATTTATTATTATTTTTTATACAATACAGGTCCACAATCCCTTATCCGAAATCCCTGGGGCCAGTTGCATTTTGGAATTCAGAATTTTTTGGATTTCAGAAAATTTATAATCATATTGATAATTAACCTGTCTAGTGCAGGTGGGCTTTTGGACCTGGGGAGCTCTGGACCTTCACACATCCTCCCGTTTATACTTTAAATGTTATGTAAGTAGTTGTTATACTGTATTGTTTAAGGAATAATGACAAGAAAAAAAGTCTGAACATGCTCAAACAACAAGTGCTGGAGAGAGAACTTCCAGGTTTTCCCGATCCACGCTCTTTTACAGATTCTATTACAGTTTATAAATGAAATAGTGGGATAATTATAGACCATACACTAGTACGTTTTATTTCCAACAAAAATATTCAATAAAACACAAAAATATACGCTTCAAACGAACCGAATCAAACACATGGTAAATGACTTATTGGAATAAATGTAGAATGTAAATACATATACAGGTTCAAACTAAGCTAAATATGTACAGATACCTCTAGTTAAGTTGCATTATGTCTGACAAACAAAGCTCTACAGGTACCTGATGGGCCAGGAACAGGATTCTCAAGTTATGAAGCAGTACTATGACAGACAATGTTCAAGTGTCATCTTTCTCAGTAACATAGGTTTATGTCTAAGCAATCTCTCTTTAGCTAAGTAAACTGCCATAATCTTTTGCTTACTGATAAACACAGATTGTTCAAGGCCAGCAATTAACTGATCACACATTTTCACCATATCCTCTATTGTCTTTAAATCATATAACGTGGTAGTTCCGACACCATATTCTTCAGTAAGATGCCGCACAGACACACCACGATCAAGCTTCTGCAATAACTCCACTTTCTGTGTTATTGATGATAGATTCTTCCTTCTCTTTTCTCATTGTTACCTATAGGGGTATCTGCAGTTCTTCTTGACATTTTCACAGTGAAATTAAACACAAAGTCAACAGTGAACACAAAATATCAGCGAACAGCAAATGCACGTGTAACCAGTACAAGTGCTGAACCACAACTGACTTCTGGCGGCCTCTGCCACATCACACCTGAGTGACATCAGCTGTTGGCGCACCAAAAAAGCCTTGCTATGACACACTCCACAAGAGAAACTTCAGTTTTCAGAGCTTTTCCAGTTTCAAAATTTTGGATAAGGGATTGTGGACCTGTACTATAAATTGCACGTTGCACATTTATATGTAACGTAAAGATTTTTACTCCTTATGTATATAAAGGACTTAAGTAATAAAGTCAATTCAATTCAATGTAATCAGATTAAGAAAATGGGGAAAAAGAATAGGGTTGTTGTCATGGGGGATTTACCAGGTAAAATTATATAGAAGACCAGGAGATCAGTGCTGAGTGTATAAAGATATTAGGACATTTAGAAGTCAAGGAGGAGGAAGTGTTGGGCCTCCTAATAAGTCCCCAGGGCCTGATGGGATTTACCCAGGTTATTGAAGGAGGCAAGAGACAAGATTGCTGGGGCCTTGTCCTCTCTAGCCACAAGTGAAGCCCTGAGGACTAGCAAGTGGCTAATATTGTACCTCTGCTTAAGATGGGAACAAGGGAAAATCTTGGAATGGTAGACTGGCGAGTCTCTCGTCAGTTGTAGGAAATTCTTCAGGACAGGATATATGAGCATTTGGAAACCCATGGCCTAATTAGGGAGATTCAGCATGGCTTTGTGTGGAGCAGGTAATATCTTACCAACTTGATTGAGTTTCTTGATAAGGTGTCGATAGATATTGATGAGCGGTGGAACAGTGGAAGTTGTCTGCATGGATTTTAGTAAGAGTTTGATGAAGTACCCCATGGGAGGCTAATCAAGATTAAGATGCATGGGGTCCACTGCAATTTGGCTGTTTGATTCAGAACTGACATGGCCATAGAAGACAGAACAATGTTTGAAAGAAGTTATTCGAGCTTGAGGTTGGTAATTAGTGGTGTTCTGCAGGGACCTGTGTTGGGACCTCTGCTGTTTGTGACATATATCTGTGTACTGGATGAACATATAGATGGGTGGGTTGTAGGTTTGCAGATGATATCAAGATTGGGGGAGTTGTGGATGGTGTAGAACACTGGCAAAGAATGCAGCACAATGTACATCAGCTGCAGATATGGGCAGAGAAATGGCAGATGGAGTTAAACCCAGATAAATGTGTGGTGTTGCACCTTGGTAGTGAAAGTGCAAGGAGACAGTACACTTTTAAGGGCAAGACCCTAAACAGTGTTGCTGAGCGGAGAGATATTGGGATCTAAGTTCATGGCTCCCTGAAAGTGGCTGCACAGGTCGATAAGGTGGTTGAGAAAGCTTAAGGAGTACTTGCCTTTATTAGTCGAGGCACTGTTCAGAAGTGAGAGGACCTCAAGAGGTTTTCGGACCTGGGTGACTTCTTCCAGTTTAAAGAACAAAGAACAATACAGCACAGTACAGGCCATTTGGCCCATAATGTTGTGCCAACCCTTAAAATCCTGCCTTCCATATAACCCTCCACCTTAAATTCCCCCATATACCTGTCTAGTAGTCTCTTAAACTTCACTAGTGTATCTGCCTCCACCACTGACTCAGGCAGTGCATTCCACGCACCAACCACTCTGAGTAAAAAACCTTCCTCTAATATCCCCCTTGAATCTTCCTCCCCTTACCTTAAAGCCATGTCCTCTTGTATTGAGCAGTGGTGCCCTGGGGAAGAGACGCTGGCTGTCCACTCTATCTATTCCTCTTAATATCTTGTATACCTCTATCAGGTCTCCTCTCATCCTCCTTCTCTCCACAAAGTAAAGCCCTAGCTCCCTTAATCTCTGGTCATAATCCATACTCTCTAAACCAGGCAGCATCCTGGTAAATCTCCTATGTACCCTTTCCAATGCTTCCACATCCTTCCTATACTGAGGCAACCAGAACTGGACACAGTACTCCAAGTGTGGCCTAACCAGAGTTTTATAGAGCTCCATCATTACCCCACGACTCTTAAACTCTATCTCTTGATTTACGAAAGCTAACACTCCATAAACTTTCTTAACTACCCTATCTACCTGTGAGGCAACTTTCAGGGATCTGTGGACATGTACCCCCAGATCCCTCTGCTCCTCCACACTCCTGAGTATCCTGCCAATTACTTTGTATTCTGCCTTGGAATTTGTCCTTCCAAAGTGTACCACCTCACACTTCTCCGGGTTGAATTCCGTCTGCCCCTTCTCAGCCCACTTCTGCATCCTATCAATGTCTCTCTGCAATCTTCGACAATCCTCTACACTATCCACAACACCACCAACCTTTGTGTTGTCTGCAAACTTGCCATCTCACCCTTCTACCCCCACATCCAGGTCTTTAATAAAAATCACAAGAAGTAGAGGTCCCAGAACTGATCCTTGTGGGACACCACTAGTCACAACCCTCCAATCGGAAGGCACTCCCTCCACCATGGCCCTCTGCTTTCTGCAGGCAAGCCCATTCTGAATCCACCTGGCTAAACTTCCCTGGATCCCATGCCTTCTGACTTTCTGAATAAGCCTACCCTGTAGTACCTTGTCAAATGCCTTACTAAAATCCATGTAGATCACACCCACTGCACTACCCTCATCTATATGCCTGGTCACCTCCTCAATGAACTCTTTCAGGCTTGTTAGATACGATCTGCCCTTCACAAAGCCATGCTGACTGTCCTTGATCAGACCATGGTTCTCTAGATGCTCATAGATCCTATCTCTAAGAATCTTTTCCAACAGGTTTCCCACCACAGACATAAGGCTCTCTGGTCTATAATTACCTGGACTATCCTTACTACATTTTTTGAACAAGGGGACAACATTTGCCTCCCTCCAATCTTCCAGTACCATTCCTGTGGACAACAAGGACTTAAAGATCCTAGCCAGAGGTTCAGCAATCTCTTCCCTCGCCTCGTGGAGCAGCCTGGGGAATATTCCGTCAGGCCCCAGGGACTTATCCATCCTAATGTATTTTAACAACTCGAACACCTCTTCTCCCTTAATATCAACATGCTCCAGAACATCAACCTCACTCATATTGTCCTCACCATCATCAAGTTCCCTCTCAGTGGTGAATACCTAAGAGAAGTATTCATTGAGGACCTCGCTCACTTCCACAGTATCCAGGCACATCTTCCCATCCTTATCTCTAATCAGTCCTATCTTCACTCCTGTCTAATTTTGTTCTTCACATGCCTTTGGTTTTTCCTTTACCCTACTCACCAAGGCCTTCTCAAGCCCCCTTCTTGCTCTTCTCAGCCCCTTCTTAAGCTCCTTTCTTGCTACCCTATATTCCTCAATAGACCCATCTGATCCTTGCTTCCTAATCCTCACGTATGCTGCCTTCTTCCATCTGACTAGATTCTCCATCTCACTTGTCACCCATGGTTCCTTCACCCTACCATTCTTTATCTTCTTCACCGGGACAAATTTATCCTTAACATCCTGCAAGAGATCCCTAAACATCAACCACATGTCCATAGTATATTCCCCTGCAAAAACATCATCCCAGTTCACACTCACATGTTCTAGCCTTATGGCCTCATAATTTGCCCTTCCCCAATTAAAAATTTTCCTGTCCTCTCTGATTCTACACTTTTCCATGATAATGTTAAAGGCCAGGGGGTAGTGGTCACTGTCCCCCAGATGCTCACCCACTGAGAGATCTGTGATCTGACCCAGTTTGTTACCTAATACTAGATCTAGTATGGCAACCCCAGTCGGCCTGTCAACATACTGTGACAGGAATCTGTCCTAGATGCACTTGATAAACTCTGCCCCGTCTAAACCATTGGAACTAATCAAGTGCCAATCAATATTAGGGAAGTTAAAGTCACCCATGTTAACAACCCTGTTATTTTTGTACCTTCCCAAAATCTGCCTCCCAGTCTGCTCCTCATTATCCCTGCTGTTACCAGGGGGCCTATAGAATACTCCCAATAGAGCAGGTGTTCCCAACCTGGGGTGCCCGCACCCCCAGGGAGTGCGAGATGGAACTTCAGATGGTATGACAAAGAGTGGCTTGTGTTCTTGAGTGACGAGTCACGAGTCATCACTCAGCCGGCTGCCAGTGTGCCTTGAGAAGTGGTTGTAACATTTGTCCCAAGCACACTCCAGTCTCCCGCTGCCCGAGTCAGCGTTGAGGACTCTCATTAGTGTTACCTGGGAAGTTGCACCTCAGAGTTGAGGAGTCTCATCAATGTTGGCTAGGAGGTTACATCTCAGAGTTAAAAATCATCTCATAATGCCAAAATCTTTATATATCCCGAATCAACCATCAAGTAACGACTTTGCGTTAAGACCTAACTCACAGACAGTAAGTAAATTATTCAAATGTAAAATTTTAAAAAGCCGCATTTTGATAAAAAGCAGCTGAAGTCATTCATTCATATTTGTCTCAATGCATTAAAGAAGTTTTTGAATTTCAAAGGATTTTCAAAAATTGAACAGGTGCCCCTATCAAATTCACAACCGAATCAGTGATTTGAGTGAAGATATTTTGGACCAAGTCATCTCAGATGTCAGAGCTAGTCCTCTTAAAATCTCTATTCAGTTAGATGAGTCAACTGATGCCTCCAGTTGTAGTCAACTCATCACATTAGTGAGGTATGTCAATGATGGTGCTGTGAAGTAAGATTTCCTGTTTTGTAAAGATCTGAAAACAAACACAACTGCAAAGGATGTGATGCAGCTGGTGAAAGACTTCTTTGCCAAACATGATTTAGATATCAAAGTCATTAGTTCTGTGTGCACCGATGGGGCACCTGCAATGCTTGGAAAGAAATCTGGCTTTTCTGCATTGATGAAAAAGGAGATTCCAGACTTGCAAGTTACCCATTGTTTTCTTCATCAGCAAGCTTTGGCATCAAAAATATTGCCTCCAAATTTGAAGAAAGTGCTTGATACTTGTGTGAAGATCATCAACTGGATCAACATGCTTTGAACCATCACATCTTCAAATCATTTTGTGAGGCTCTGGGAAGTGAGCATTCAGCTTTGCTTTTCCACACAGAAGTCCGTTGGTTGTCACGAGGACAAGCTTTAACCCACTTCTTTGAATTGCGGGAAGAAATCAAAGCTTTTCTGGAGGAGCGTGAATGTGATCTGGATGGGGCAATGGAATCACAGGAATTCGCCCAAATTCTGGCTTACTTAGCTGACATTTTCACTCGTATGAATGACCTGAGTGTTTCTCTTCAAGGAGAAGGGATAAACATATTGAAGGCTTGTGAAAAGTCGAATGCCTTCAAAGAAAAGTTATGCCTTTGGCGTCGAAGGATGGAAAGAGGCAGTCTCTCAAATTTTCCTTTACGAGAAGAGATGGTTGATGATGCTGGATCCATAGCTCCTACTGTGTGTGAAGGAATTGTGGCTCATTTGGAAATGCTGTCAGAATTGTTTGATGGGTATTTTGCTGCTGGAGACCTGAAGATTTCAGAAGAATGGATCATGAATCCATATTCCTACAATTTGGAGAAAATGTCAGATGATGAAGAGCTGAAGGAAGATCTTATTGATTTGTGGACAAATGGAGCTCTTGAAACGCAATTTAAAAGCAAGACTTTGGAGGAGTTTTGGTATGCAGCACTGGATATGTTCCCAAGATTTGGTGGAAAAGCACTCCGTGTCCTCATTCCATTTGCAACAACATACTTGCGTGAATCTGGATTCAGTTCTTTTGTCAATCAAGACAAAATCTAGGAATCGCCTGAATCCACAGGCAGATCTGCGGATCGCAGTCAGCAAGAAAATTCCATGTTTTGACAAAACCATGAATGAGAAGCAGGAGCAAAGAAGTCACTGAATTTTATGTTCACAATTGGGATTGATTTTACTGTTTACAATTTTTTCTGAATAAATTAGAATCTAATTGCTCAGTTTATATTAGCATTTTATGCACTGATTTAAAAGCTTATTTTTTTAAGTTCATTTTGTTCACCCGTAGTATTGTATGTGGTTCAATTTGTGGTTCAAAAAATTAGAAATTAGACTTCTTCATCTTCAAATGTGATATTACTTTTGTAGGGGGTGCAAACATTAATCAAACATTTCCTAGGGGTGTGGGGCATGGAAAAGGTTGGGAACCACTGCAATAGAGTAACTGCTCCCTTCCTGTTCCTGACTTCTACCCACACTGACTCAAAAGAGGATCCTGCAACAATACCCACTCTTTCTGTAGCTGTAATAGTATCTCTGACCAGTAATACCATCCCTCCTCCCCTTCCCCCCCATCCCTTTTAAAGCACTGAAATCCAGGAATATTGAGAATCCATTCCTGCCCTGGTGCCAGCCAAGTCTCTGTAATGGCCACTACATCATAATTCCATGTATGTATCCAAGCTCTCAGTTCATCACCTTTGTTCCTGATGCTTCTTGCATTGAAGTACACGCACTTTAGCCCTTCTACCTTACTACCTTTACACCTTTTATTCTGCTTCTCTTTCCTCAAAGCCTCTTTATATGCTAGATCTGGCTTTACTCCATGCACTATACTTGCAGCTCTCACATGACCTTTATCCTCCTCCACCTCACTATCTGCTCTAACACTCTGGTTCCCCTCCCCCTGCAAATCTAGTTTAAACCCCCCAGAGCAGCACTAGCAAACCTTCCCACAAGGATGTTAGTCCCCCTCCAGTTCAGGTGAAACCCGTCCCATCAGAACAGGTCCCACATTCCCTGGAACAAGGCCCAATTGTCTAGAAACATGAAGCCCTCCCTCCTGCACCAACTCCTTAGCTGCATTATCTTCCTATTTCTGGCCTCGCTAGCATGTGGCACGGATAGCAATCCTGAGATTGCAACCCTGGAGGTCCTGTCCTTCAACTTTGCACCTAACTCCTTAAATTCTCTTTGCAGGACCTCCTCCTTCTTCCTACCCACATCACTGGTCCCTACATAGACCACGGCATCTGGCTGCTTATCCTCCCTTTTGAGAATATTGAGAACTTGATCCGAGATATCGCAGACCCTGGCACCAGGGAGGCAACAGACCATCTGGCATTCTCAATCTCTTCCACAGAACCTCCTATTTGTCCCACTAACTATCGAATCCCCTATCACTACTGCTCTTCTTAATTTCTTCTCTTGTCTCTTTTTTTCCTTTCAAGGTAGCTGGGGTTCTGTCAGAGACTGTGATCTACAGCTGCACTCAAATGACAGTTCATCACAGGCAGTGGGTTCTCGTACTTGAACTCACCAAGCGGCCTGGTGATTTGGTATCTCCAGGCATTGCCTGGAAGATTTGCACCTTCAGGGTGACCTGATTCCTTGTCAACATCGCAGACTGAAGCATTGGAGGAGAATGAAATGTTGAGACAGTAGGCAGACAGTGTACGCTTCTGTCGAAAGAAGACCTCTGCACTCAAGCAATCTCTCTCTCTCACTCTCATTTTGATGGTGAGTGAGAGTCTGTTGGTCCCCGAGTCGCAGGAACTTGAATAAGTGAGCTGATAGTCTCCTCTCTTGCCTGCTGCAGGAGCGATATCTCTCTGCCTTTGCAAGAGAGAGACAGAACCTGTCTGAGATGCCGAAGTGTCAGAATGGACTCTAGATCATGGTCTCTGGCGGTTTTGCTATTGCTTGTGTGATGGGGTGGGGGGTGGTGCTTGGTGCTTTTGCTGGAGCAAGTGGGGGGAGGGAAAAGCGGTGTTGATGCTTTTGCTGCTGCTTGTGCGTGAGGGTGGGAGGGGCACCGGGGGTTCTAACATCTTTCTGTCATTCATTCTTTGAGGGTTTTCTTCTGATTCGCAGATGTCTGTGAAGAGTGAGAATTTCAAGATGTATACTGTATATATTCTCTGATTGAACCATTGAAGAGGTTATGTTGCAACTTTATAAACCTCTGGTTCACTCAACCTATTCTCATTAGGCATGCTCCCCAATCCAGGCAACATCCCTGTAAATCTTCTCTGCACCCTTTCTATGGTTTCCACGTTATTCCTATAGTGAGGTGGCCAGAACTGAGCACAGTACTCCAAGAGGGATATTACATACAGTTCTGGTTGCCCCACTATACGAAGGATTGAGGCTTTGGAGAGGGTGCAGAAGTCATTTACCAGGATGTTGCCTGGTTTAGAGGGCATGTGCTGGGTAAACTTGGACTGTTTTTTTTTTGACCAGTGGAGGCTGAGGGGAAATGGGAAGAGAATTATAAGACTATGAGAGGCATAGATAGAGCAGACAGAGAGTATGTTTCCCAGGGTTGGAATGTCTAATACCAGAGGAATTAGACTGAAGGTGGGGGGGGGGGGGGTGTAAGTTCAAAAGGAATGTGAGGGGTAAAATTTTTCCTCAGAGAGTGGTGGATCCTGGAATGTGCAGCATGGTATGGTGGAAGAGGCAAATACTGGATAGGCACATGAAGCGGATGGACGGATATGGACATTGTCTAGGTAGGAGGGATTCATTTTTGGGGGTTGTTGATTTACATTTTAGCTGGCCTGTTCCTGTGCTGTACTGCTCAATGTTCTGTGTTCTTTGTTCTAGACCAAAATCAGCACAGTTTCTTTAAGGGAAAATCATGTCTGACAAATCTTTTTTATTTTTTTTTATTAGTTTTTTTAATACATTTTCTACATAACTACAGATAAAAAAAACCCAGATCAAAATGAAGAACATTGATAGAGTGCAAAAATAAGCATACACTAACAATATGATACAAAGAAAGATAATTGAAAAAGCACCCAAATTGAAGACAAGTAAAATTAGTATCCTCCCCAAGCCCCACAACACAAAAAAAAACTCCAGACCAACCACAACACAATATAGAGAATATAAATAACCATATAACCATATAACAATCACAGCACAGAAACAGGCCATCTCGGCCCTCCTAGTCCGTGCCGAACTCTTAATCTCACCTAGTCCCACCTACCCGCACTCAGCCCATAACCCTCCACTCCTTTCCTGTCCATATACCTATCCAATTTTACCTTAAATGACACAACTGAACTGGCCTCTACTACTTCTACAGGAAGCTCATTCCACACAGCTATCACTCTCTGAGTAAAGAAATACCCCCTCGTGTTTCCCTTAAACTTTTGCCCCCGAACTCTCAAATTATGTCCTCTCGTTTGAATCACCCCTACTCTCAACGGAAACAGCCTATTTATGTCAACTCTATCTATCCCTCTCAAAATTTTAAATACCTCGATCAAATCCCCCCTCAACCTTCTACGCTCCAATGAATAGAGACCTAACTTGTTCAACCTTTCTCTATAACTTAAGTGCTGAAACCCAGGTAACATCCTAGTAAATCGTCTCTGCACTCTCTCTAATTTATTGATATCTTTCCTATAATTCAGTGACCAGAACTGCACACAATATTCCAAATTTGGCCTTACCAATGCCTTACAATTTTAACATTACATCCCAACTTCTGTACTCAATGCTCTGATTTATAAAGGCCAGCGTTCCAAAAGTCTTCTTAAAGTCTTCTTAAAAGACCACCCTATCTACATGAGACTCCACCTTCAGGGAACAATGCACTGTTATTCCTAGATCTCTCTGTTCCTCTGCATTCCTCAATGCCCTACCATTTACCCTATATGTTCTATTTGGATTATCCCTGCCAAAATGTAGAACCTCACACTTCTCAGCATTAAACTCCATCTGCCAACGTTCAGCCCATTCTTCTAACCGGCATAAATCTCCCTGCAAGCTTTGAAAACCCACCTCATTATCCACAACACCTCCTACCTTAGTATCATCGGCATACTTACTAATCCAATTTACCACCCCATCATCCAGATCATTTATGTACATTACAAACAACATTGGGCCCAAAACAGATCCCTGAGGCACCCCGCTAGTCACCGGCCTCCATCCCGATAAACAATTATCCACCACTACTCTCTGGCATCTCCAATCTAGCCACTGTTGAATCCATTTTATTACTCCAGCATTAATACCTAACGACTGAACCTTCTTAACTAACCTTTCATGTGGAACTTTGTCAAAGGCTTTGCTGAAGTTCATATAGACTACATCCACTGCCTTACCCTCGTCAACATTCCTCGTAACTTCTTCAAAAAATTCAATAAGGTTTGTCAAACATGACCTTCCAAGCACAAATCCATGCTGGCTACTCCTAATCAGATCCTGTCTATCCAGATAATTATTAATACTATCTCTAAGAATACTTTCCATTAATTTACCCACCACTGATGTCAAACTGACAGGTCTATAATTGCTAGGCTTACTTCTAGAACCCTTTTTAAACAATGGAACCACATGAGCAATACACCAATCCTCCGGCACAATCCCCATTTCTAATGACATCTTAAAGATCTCCGTCAGAGCTCCTGCTATTTCTACACAAACTTCCCTCAAGGATATTCTCTGGGGAATATCCTGTCAGGACCCGGAGATTTATCCACTTTTAAATTTCTTAAAAGCGCCAGTACTTCCACCTCTTTAATTGTCATAGGTTCCATAACTTCCTTACTTGTTTCCCACACCTTACACAATTCAATATCCTTCTCCTTTGTGAATACCGAAGAGAAGAAATCATTCAAAATCTCTCCCATCTCCCTCGGCTCCACACATAGCTGACCACTCTGATTCTCTAAGGGGCCAATTTTATCACTCTCTATCCTCTTGCTTTTAATATAACTGTAGAAACCTTAATATAACTGTAGAAAGCGGGACAATCAACCCCCCCAAACTGTGAATACACTTAGCAACAGAAGATAATAATGCCTACTACCAAAAGAAAAAGGAGCTGAAAGCAAGGGACCGAAAGAAAAACCTTAGTTAGGAGGAAGGTTATGAAAGTACTCAATAAAAGGTTCCCCAGACCTTATGGAACTTTAAATCCGAATTAAGAACTGAATAATGAATTTTTTCAAGGTCCAAACAGGCCATAATATCATTAAGCCATTGTGCATGCGTGGGTGGGAGAACATCTCTCCATCTAAGGAGGATTACAGGTCTAGCCAAGAGAGAGGCAAAAGATAATATTCGACACTTAGTCGAAATCAGACGTAATTCTGTCTCACCCCAGAAACCGAACAAAGCAATTAAAGGGTTTGGTTCTAGATGGTGATTCAGAATATACGATAACGTTATGAAGACATCTTTCCAAAATTTCTCCAAGCTAGGACAAAACCAGTACATATGAATGAGAGAGGCCTCGCCCCTTTTGCATTTATCACAAAGCGGACTAATGTTAGGGTAAAATCGAGATAATTTAGATTTAGGCATATGAGCTCTATGAAAAAGGCAGTGAAAAAGCTGTAAAAGGCAATGGCGAGCACAAAGAGAGGTTGAATTAACTGATTTGAGAATCGAGTCCCAAGTCTCATCAGATAAGGAGGTATTTAAATCCTGCTCCCATGCCATTTTAATTTTATCCACAGGGGTACGTCGTAAGGCTGCTAATTTATCTCGAATAATTGATATTAAACCTTTATCTAGTGGATTAATGGAAAGAAATATGTCCATAACATTTTTCTCAGGCATTTCAGGGAAGTTAGGAATTAAAGGAACAATAAAGTGTCTAATTTGGAGACATCTAAAAAAATGAGCATTGGGCAGATTGAACTTAGCGGAGAGCTGTTGGAAAGAAGCGAAGCGATTATCAATAAAAAGATCTTCAAAATGTCTAATGCCCTTCCTATACCAATCATGGAATGCTGAGTCATATGTAGTAGGTAAAAAAAGGTGATTATGTACAACAGGACTGGAGACAGAAAAACCATGGAAACCATAAAATTTCCTAAACTGAGCCCAAATACGCAAAGTGTGTCTAACAAGAGGATTAACTATTAATCTGGACAAACTACTAGGGAGTACAGAGCCAAGAAGTGCAGATATAGATAATTCTTTAGTGGAGCTCAACTCCATTGCCACCCACTTAGGGCACTCAGGTTGGCCATGGAAAAAAGACCAAAAGGTAGCACAACGTATATTGGCTGCCCAATAATATAAACGAAAGTTAGGTAAAGCCATGCCACCCTCTTTTTTAGGTTTTTGGAGATAGACTTTATTAATTCTAGAGTGCTTATTCTTCCACAGATATGACAAAATAATAGAGTCTAAGGAATCAAAAAAAGATTTAGGAATAAAAATTGGGATTGATTGACATAAGTATAAAAGTTTAGGGAGAACATACATTTTAACAACATTAATATGACCTACCAAAGACATAGATAGAGGTGACCATTGTACCAGACTCTGTTTTATAGTATATGAAAGATTGGCAAAATTTTCACGAAAGAGATCTTTAAACTTCCTTGTGACTGTAATCCCAAGATAGGTAAATTGATTATGGACTACTTCAAAAGGGAGATCACGAAATGTTAATTCTTGTGCTTCTTTATTAATTGGGAAAAGTTCGCTCTTGTGTAAATTAAGTTTATAGCCAGAGAACTGGCTAAACTAGTCAAGAAGTGAAAACATTGGAGGTAAGGATGTAGACGGATTTGAGAGAAAGAGTAATAAGTCATCAGCATAAAGAGAAACTTTATGCTCAACACCCCCTCTCCAAATCCTGGTCAATTCAGGACAATTTCGAAATGCTATCGCCAAAGGTTCCATAGCCAAATCAAAGAGAAAGGGACTTAAAGGGCATCCCTGATGGGTGCCACGTTTGAAGTTAAATAACTGGGATTTCTGAAAATTAGTTAAAACAGAGGCAGTAGGACACAAATACAGCAATTTGATCCAAGAGATAAAACTTTGACCGAAGTCAAATTTTTCTAAAACTGCAAAAAGGTAGTTCCACTCTATACGATCAAATGCTTTCTCCGCATCAAGGGAAATAACACATTCAGGAATCCCAGTTGGAGGTGAATATAAAATATTAAATAAACGCCGAATGTTAAAAAAAGGGAGACGGTTTTTAATAAAACCAGTTTGGTCATCAGAGATAATAGAGGGAATAACAGTTTCTAATCTATAAGCCAAAACTTTAGCCAAGATTTTAACATCAACATTAAGCAAAGAAATCGGCCTATACGAGGAACACTCTGTTGGGTCTTTACCCTTTTTAAATAAAAGGATAATAGATGCCTCATTAAAAGAGGGTGGCAATTTGCCGTAATTAAACGAGTCAGATAATACTGAGAGTAACTGAGGAGAAAGAAGTGAAGAGAATGATTTATAAAATTCTACAGGGAACCCATCAGGTCCAGGAGATTTCCCTGAGGACAATGCAGAAATTGCAATATTTCTTCTGATGATATAGGCGCATTAAGTTTGGCTTTAAAATCAGATGAAAGCAAAGGAATATTCAGATTATTTAAAAAATGATCAACAGAGATATTGTCATTCAAAGATTCAGAGGAATAAAGTCGAGAATAGAAACCTTTAAATGCGTCATTAATTTCTAAGTGATCCGATGTAAAGTCTCCATTCTCCTTCTGGATCTTTGTAATATGTTGTTTGGCTTTGGAACGCCTCAGCTGATTGGCTAGAAATTTACCTGATTTGTCACCATGAATGTAAAAGCGACTCTTGCTTTCGAGAAGTTGGCGTTCGACAGGTAGAGTAGACAGAAGATTAAATTTAGTTTGAAGTTCTACACGCTTCTTGTGTAGTTCGGGATTCTTAGTTTGAGCATACAGTTGATCCAATTCTTTAATTGGCGTGCCTCCATAATCAAATGGTTTCTCACCTGGTATTGATGAAAGCACAAAATTACCGGTAGTGGGTGGGAACCCAGAATTGCACGGGGAACGTAGACCCTGTGTGCCCTTTCAAGCTCAGGTGGATTCAGAAGAGATTCTTTCCCAAAAATCTCACAGAGAAAATCGGAAAAAAACTTCATGAGGGAACGCTGTTCGGTGGCCTCTGGCAAACCAAGAATTCGTAGATTGCAACATCTGCTCCGGCTTTCAAGATCCACCATTTTGGAAAAAAGTTCACTATTCTTCTCCTCTAGGCTGGAACAGAGGGTCTCGAGGTATTGGACAAGGCGTTTTAAATCTTCAGAGGTCGAGTCGATGCGAGATAAATGTTCAGCATGTTCGTCCACTCTAGCGTTGATCTGATCCAATTTGGCATCCAGCTGGTTGAAAGAGGTTCTAAATTCCTTTAAAATATCTTCTCAATGTTGCTCCAGAGCAGCGAGAATCTCAGTCGGCAGAGCCGTAACTTCCTTTGTCCCGGATTTAGAGCTTTTGGTAGACATTATAAGATAGATGTGTTCGCAGGCAAGTAAAAGAGACCTAATAAAATTCCTAACTAAGGTTTAAGAATGGAGACATATAGTGCAAAGATAGGGAGAATGACGGAGCAAAAATTCGAAGCGGCTAAGCAATTGCCATCTTGTGTCTGACAAATCTGTTGAAATTCTTTGAAGAAATGACAAGCAGGATAGACAAAGGAGGATCAGTAGATATTGTGTACTGTGCTTTCAGAAGGCGTTTTTCAAGGTGCTGTAGCGGTGTGCTACACGCAGCGCTAAAATTACGACACGGAGTCGGTAACTGCAGTCGAAGGAAAAAACTTTATTCGAAAACTTCAGCCTCACTTTTAAGCCTCTGTCAACCGGCCCCCCATGGCGAAGAGGCTCCAAAGCTCTGTGCTCGCAAACCCCCGTAGGCTATCTAATTGTGAGTCGGTTCGGATACGCTAGGAAATGAGTCGCCACATAACCCCCCCCCCAGAACCGGCGATACACCCCCCAATGTCCACAGTCTGGGCCAGAACCTGCTTGGGAGGTCGGCCTCTGCGCCGAGGTGCCGGAAACTCGGCCGGTTGCGCCAGGTCCACATGGGCCGGCTTGAGGCGGTCCACCGTGAAAACCTCCTCCTTCCCCCCAACGTCCAGCACGAACGTGGACCCGTTGTTCCGGAGCACCGTAAACGGCCCCTCGTATGGCCGCTGCAGCGGTGGCCGATGCCCGCCCCTTCGTACAAACACAAACTTACAGTTCTGTAGGTCTTTGGGTACGCAGGTCGGGTGCCGCCCATGCTGTGAAGTGGGTATGGGGGCCAGGTTACCGAGCTTCTCGCGAAGTCTGCCCAGGACTGCAGCGGGTTCTTCCTCTTGCCCCCTTGGGGCTGGTAGGAACTCCCCGGGGACGGCCAGGGGCGCGCCGTATACCAACTCGGCCGACGAGGCGTGCAGGTCGTCCTTGGGCGCTGTGCGGATGCCGAGTAGGACCCAGGGAAGCTCGTCCGCCCAGTTGGCTCCTCGCAGGCAGGCCATGAGGGCCGACTTCAGGTGACGGTGGAAACGCTCCACTAGCCCGTTCGACTGTGGGTGGTAGGCAGTTGTGTGGTGCAGCTGAGTCCCCAAAAGGCTGGCCATAGCTGACCACAGGCTGGAGGTGAACTGGGCGCCTCTGTCGGAGGTAATGTGGGCTGGTACACCAAAGCGGGATATCCAGGTGGCGATCAGGGCTCGGGCGCAAGATTCGGAGGTGGTGTCGGTGAGCGGGATTGCCTCTGGCCATCTTGTGAACCGGTCCACGATAGTCAGGAGGTAAAGTGCTCCGCGCGACACTGGCAGGGGGCCCACGATATCCACATGAATGTGGTCGAAACGCCGGTGGGCGGGATGGAACTGCTGCGGTGGGGCTTTGGTGTGCCGCTGCACCTTGGCCGTCTGGCAGTGCATGCACGTTCTGGCCCATTCACTGACCTGTTTGCGGAGTCCGTGCCAAACGAACCTGCTGGAAACCATCCGGACAGTTGTCCGGATGGAGGGATGCGCCAAGTTATGAATGGAGTCGAAAACACGTCGCCGCCAGGCTGTCGGGACGACCGGACGGGGCTGGCCGGTGGCGACGTCACAGAGTAGGGTCCTCTCACCTGGGCCCACGGGGAGGTCCTGGAGCTGCAGACCGGAGACTGCAGTCCTGTAACTCGGAATCTCCTCATCTACCTGCTGTGCCTCTGCCAGTGCCTCAAAGTCTACCCCTTGGGAAAGGGCATGAACGGTAGGGCGAGAGAGCGCATCCGCCACGACATTGTCCTTACCCGAGACGTGCCGGACATCCGTTGTGTATTCAGAGATGTAGGACAGGTGGCGTTGCTGGCGGGATGACCAGGGGTCGGATGCTTTCGTAAACGCAAAGGTAAGCGGTTTGTGGTCCGTGAACGCGGTGAAGGGCCGACCTTCTAGGAAGTACCTGAAATGCCGGATTGCCAGGTAGAGCGCCAACAGTTCCCGGTCGAAAGCACTGTACTTGAGCTCGGGTGGCCGCAGGTGTTTGCTGAAAAACGCCAGGGGTTGCCAGCGACCTGCGATGAGCTGCTCCAGCACCCCACCGACTGCCGTGTTGGATGCGTCCACTGTGAGGGCGGTAGGGGTGTCCATTCTGGGATGTACTAGCATTGCGGCGTCAGCCAAAGCTTCCTTCATTTGAACGAAAGCGGCGGCGGACTCCTCGTCCCAGGTAATGTCCTTGCTCGGACCCGACATCAGGGCGAACAGGGGGCGCATGATCCGGGCAGCTGAAGGGAGGAAGCGGCGGTAGAAATTGACCATACCTACGAATTCCTGAAGGCCTTTGATCGTGGTGGGTCGGGGGAAGTGGCGGACCGCATCTACCTTAGCGGGCAGAGGGGTTGCCCCGTCTTTAGTAATCCTGTGGCCCAGGAAGTCAATGGTATCGAGTCCGAACTGGCATTTGGCAGGGTTGATTGTAAGACCGTACTCACTCAGTCGGGCGCAGAGTTGACGGAGGTGGGACAGATGCTCCTGACGACTGCCGCTGGCTATGAGGATGTCATCCAAATAGATGAACGCGAAGTCCAGGTCCCGTCCCACCGCGTCCATTAACCGCTGGAACGTCTGTGCGGCATTCTTCAGGCCGAACGGCATGCGGAGGAACTCGAAAAGGCCAAACGGGGTGATGAGAGCCGTTTTGGGGACGTCGTCAGGATGCATCGGGATTTGATGGTACCCTCGGACGAGGTCGACCTTGGAGAAGATCCGTGCGCCGTGCAGGTTTGCCGCAAAGTCTTGAATGTGCGGCACAGGGTAGCGGTCCGGTGTGGTAGCCTCGTTCAGCCTGCGGTAGTCGCCGCACGGTCTCCAGCCCCCCGTCGCTTTGGGCACCATGTGCAGGGGGGAAGCCCAGGGGCTGTCGGACCGCCAGATGATCCCCAATTCCTCCATTCTCTGGAACTCCTCCTTCGCCAGTCGGAGCTTGTCCGGGGGAAGCCGCCGAGCACGGGCATGGAGGGCTGGTCCCTGGGTCGGAATGTGGTGCTGTACGCCGTGCCTGGGCATGGCTGCTGTGAACTGCGGTGCCAGAACCGATGGGAACTCCGCCAGGACCCTGGTGAAGTCGTTGTCGGACAGCGTGATGGAGCCGAGGTGAGGGGCTGGCAACTGGGCCGCGCCCAGGGAGAACGTCTGAAAGGTCTCGGCGTGTACCAGTCTCTTCCTGGGCAGGTCAACCAGTAGGCTGTGAGCCCGCAAAAAATCCGCACCCAGAAGCGGTTGGGCTACGGCGGCCAGTGTGAAGTCCCACGTGAACTGGCAGGAGCCGAACAGTAGCTGCACCTGACGGGTGCCATAGGTCCTTACTGTGCTGCCATTCACGGCCCTCAGGGGGGGACCCGGTGCCCTGCTGCGGGTGTCGTAACTCGTTGGAGGTAAAACGCTGATCTCAGCCCCAGTATCGACCAAAAACCGGCGTCCCGACCTTCTATCCCACACATACAGGAGGCTATCCCGATGGCCAGCCGCCGTAGCCATCAGCGGCGGCTGGCCCTGGCGTTTCCCGGGAACTTGCAGGGCGGGCGACAACGGCGGGCTTCTGCGCCCCACCGCTGGTGGTAGAAGCACCAGTGTTCATTGGGCCGGGGGTTAGCGGGCTCTGCGGCCGGGCCTGGACTGGTTTGCTGCCGGGAGCATGGCTGGGTGATCTGTGCGATGGACGCCCCGCTCACCTTTTTGGCGTTCCACAGCAAGTCCGCCCGGGCTGCCACCTTCCGGGGGTCACTGAAATCCGCGTCGGACAGCAGCAGGCGTATGTCCTCGGGCAGCTGCTCCAGGAATGCCTGCTCAAACATGAGGCCTGTGTGTCCGTCGGCCAGAGACAACATCTCATTCATTAAAGCCGATGGAGGTCTGTCGCCCAAGCCATCCAGGTGCAGTAAACGGGCAGCCCGCTCGCGCCGTGAGAGTCCGAAAGTCCTGAGGAGCAGAGCTTTGAATTCTGTGTACTTGCCATCTGCCGGGGGCGACTGTACGAACTCCGCGACCTGGGCCGCTGTGTCCTGGTCGAGGGAGCCCACCACGTAGTAGTAGCGGGTGTCTTCTGAGGTGATCTGGCGAACGTGGAATTGGGCTTCGGCTTGCTGGAACCATAGGTCCGGGCGCTGTGTCCAGAAACCTGGCAGTTTCAACGAAACCGCATGAACAGAGGCGGCGTCGGTCATTTCTGGTCCAAAAATCGTTTGGACCGTCGGGGTCACCAATTGTAGCGGTGTGCTACACGCAGCGCTAAAATTACGACACGGAGTCGGTAACTGCAGTCAAAGGAAAAAACTTTATTCGAAAACTTCAGCCTCACTTTTAAGCCTCTGTCAACCGGCCCCCCATGGCGAAGAGGCTCCAAAGCTCTGTGCTCGCAAACCCCCGTAGGCTATCTAATTGTGAGTCGGTTCGGATACGCTAGGAAATGAGTCGCCACAGTGCTGCACATGAGGCTGTTTTAACAAGAGCCAATGGTATTACAGGAAAGATAGAAGCATCGATAAAACAGTGGCTGATTGGTAGGAAGCAAAGTCAGGGAATAAAAGGAGCCTTTTCTGGTTGACTGCCAGTGACTAGTGGTGTTCCACATGGGTCTGTGTTGGGATTGATTCTTTTTATATTATACATCAATGATTTGGATGATGAAGCCATTGATCAAGTTTGCGGATGATATGAAGATAGGTGGAGAGACTGGAGTATTCTCTGAGGCTTTATAACACCCTGGTAAGGCCTCACTTGGAATATCAATGAGCAGTTTGATAAAGGACTATCAAAATTGGAGAGGGTTCAGAGGAGATTCATGAGGATGCTCCTGCGAGTGAAAGGCTTATCACATGAGGAGTGTTTGATGGCTTTGGGCCTGTACTCACTAGAATTCAGATGAATAAGGGGTGATCTCATTGAAATCTATTGAATGTTGAAAGGCCTCAAAAGAGTGGATGTGGTGAGGATGTTTCCTATAGTGGAGGAGTCTAAGACCAGAGGACACAGCCTTAGAACAGAAGAACATCCATTTAGAACAGAGATTAGGGGCAATTTTTTTAGCCAGAGATAGTGAATCTGTGGAAATCATTATCAAAGATGTCTGTGGAGCCCAAGTCAATGAGTGTATTTAAAGCAGAGCGGAGATTGATAAGTTTTTGATTATTCAGGGTGTGAAGAGTGAATTAGGAAAGGCAGGAGATTGTGGCTGTGAGGAAAATGGATCAGCCATGATAGGAATAGACTGGATGGCCTAATTCTGCTCCTATATCTTATGGTCTTAATTATGATATGGTCTCTGTTTCCTTGAAGTCCTTCTTCCATACGTTACTTTCTTCCCATATCTAATGTATAGAACTAGTTTAGTCTACTCTTTCGTTGGTTTAACCATATACAATAATACAGGAGGACACTGAACAAAGAGATGGAAATGTCTACTTGATAATGGAGCAGAATTAAGATATTCAGCTCATCAAGTGTGCTTTGCCATTCCATTCTTAATATATTAACCCTCCTAATCCCATCTTCTGCCTTCTCCCTGTATCTTTGATCCCCATTAATAATGAACCTATCAACCCCAGCTTTAAATATTCCTAATGAGTTGGCCTTCATGACTGTCCCTTGCAATGAATTCCACAGATTCACCACCCTCCAGCTGAAGAACTTCCTCCTCATCTCTGTTCTAACAGAATGTCCTTGTATTCTGAGGTTGTTCCCTTTGGCCCTAAACTACCCCACTGTAAAAAAGCATGCTCTCCACATCCACTCTGTCCAGGCATTTCAGTATTTGATAGGTTTCAATGAGTATTCTTTCATTAGTCTAAACTCCAACAAGTACAGGCCCTGAGCCATACATTAACTCTTTCATTAGTCTTAACTCCAGCGAGTGCAGGCCCAGAGCCATACATTAACTCTTTCATTAGTCTAAACCCCTGCAAGTACAGGCCCTGAGCCATACATTAACTCTTTCATTAGTCTAAACTCCAGCGAGTGCAGGCCCGGAATCACACCTTAACTCTTTCATTCCCTGGATCATGTGATTTTCAGCAGTATAATTTACTTCCAAAATTCAGTTCCACCATCAAAGTGTCATCACTTTCCATTTCTCAGTGCAGCCAGCATGTCTGACAATCGAGTAAATGGTGGAGGAACTCAGCAGGTCTATGGAGGGAAATAATCATTTGATGTTTCAGGCCGAGATCCTTCATTAGGACTGGAACAGGAGGGAGAAGAAGCTACATTAAAAAGGTGGGGGAGGGGAAGGAGAACATGCAGGTGATGGGTGAACAGGTGAGGGGGAAGTTGCTGGGTGGATGGTGGGGGGGGGTGTTGAACTGAAAATCTGGGAGGTGACGGATGAACCCAGGCGAGGGGGAAGCTGCTGGGTGGATGGGGGGGGGGGGTTTGAACTGAGATTCTGGAAGGAGATGAGTGAAACCAGGTGAGGAGGAAGCTGCTGGGTGGATGGTGAAGGTGTTGAACTGAGAATATGGGAGGTGATGGGTGAAACCAGGTGAGGGGGAAGCTGCTGGGTGGATGGTGAAGGTGTTGAACTGAGAATATGGGAGGTGATGGGTGAAACCAGGTGAGGGGGAAGCTGCTGGGTGGATGGGGGGGGGTTTGAACTGAGATTCTGGAAGGAGATGGGTGAAACCAGGTGAGGAGGAAGCTGCTAGGTGGATGGTGAAGGTGTTGAACTGAGAATATGGGAGGTGAGAGGTGAAAAGGCAGAGGGCTGAAGATCATTAACAGGGATTGAAGATCAGAAGGAGATTCTGCAGATGCTGGAAATCCACAGCAACACACAAAATACTGGAGGAATGCAATAGGTCAGGGACAATCTACATGGGGAATAATCAATTGACATTTTGGGTTTTGGAAAGAAAGGAGGAAGACACAAAAATAACAATGTAGAGGAGGGGAAGGAGTACAATGGTTTCTTCTCATTCACAATGTGTTACCAAGAGTGTCTCAAGCTTCCGATATCCTCTTTGCTTTCGTAATCTGAAAACTTGTCAATAGGCATGAAACCAACTGCAGGACATCATTACCAGCTGAGGGCCTTGGCCATTCTTAACTCCATGACTAAATGCAGGAGTTTACTGCCTGGGTACCTTGTCCAATCTCAACTCCATGACTAACTGCAGGACTTTACCGTCTGCGTATCTTGGCTATTCTCAAATCCATGGCTAACTTCAGGAATTTACCGGCTGGGTACCTTGTACATTCTCAACTCCATGACTAAATGCAAAACTTTACCAGCTGGGTACCTTGGCCTTTCTAAACTCCATGACTAACTGCAGTTGTTTACAGGATGGGAACCTTGGCCTTTCTAAACTCCATGACTAACTGCAGTTGTTTACAGGATGGGAACCTTGTCCAGTCTCAATTCCATGACTAACTGCAGGATGTTACCGGCTGGGTACCTTGGCCAATCTGAACTCCATGGACAACTGCAGGAATTTACCGGATGGTTACCTTGGCTATTCTCAACACCATGACTTACTGCAGGACTTTACCGGCTGGGTACCTTGTCGAATCTCAACTCCATGAATAAATGCTGAGTGCCTTGGCAATTTCTGAAATCCATGATGAACTGTAGGTCTTCACCGGGTGGGAACACTGTACAAGGTCAACTCCATGACAAACTACACGACTTTACTGGCTGGGTACCTTGGCCATTCACAACTTTAAGACAAACTGCAGGGCTTTACCGGCTGTGTACCTTGACCGGTCTCGACTCCATGACTAACTGCAGGACTTTACCAGCTGGGTGCCTTGGGTGTTCTCAACTCCATGACTAACTGCAGGACGTTACCAACTGAGAGCCTTGTCCAGTCTCGCCTCTATGAATAACTGCAGGACTTTATCGGCTGGGTATCTTGTCCATTCTCGACTACATGACTACCTGCAGGGCTTTATCGGCAGGGTATTTTGGCCATTCTCCACTCCATGATTATCTGAAGGACTTTGCTGGCTGGGTACCTTGTCCAATCTCAACTCCATGATTAACTGCAGGGCTTTACCGGTTGGGTACCTTGTCCAATCTCAACTCCATAACTAACTGCAGGAATTCTCCATCTGCGTACCTTGGCTATTCTCAAATCCATGGCTAACTGCAGGACTTTCTGGCTGGGTTCCTTGTACATTCTCAACTCCATGACTAACTGCAGGAGTTTACCATCTACGTACCTTGGCTATTCTCAACTCAATGACTAAATGCAGGACTTTACCAGCTGGGTACCTTGTCCATTCTCAATTCCATAACTAAATACAGGAGTTTACCGGCTGAGTGCCTTGGCCATTCTCAAATCCATGACGAACTGTAGGACTTAACCGGCTGGATACCCTCTACAATGTCAACTCCATGACTAACTGCACGACTTTACTGGCTGGGTACCTTGACCATTCGCAACTGTAAGACAAACTGCAGGGCTGTACGGGCTGTGTACCTTGTCCGGTCTTGACTCCATGACTAACTGCAGGACTTTATTGGCTGGCTATCTTCTCCAATCTCCACTCCATGACTAACTGCACGACTTTACCGACTGGGTGCCTTGGCTGTTCTCAACTCCATGACTAACTGCAGGACTTCACCGGCTGGGCACCTTGTCCAATCTCAACTCCAAGATTAACTGCAGGGCTTTACCAGCAGGATATCTTGGCCATTCTCAACTCCATGATTATCTGATGGACTTTACTGGCTGAGTACCTTGCCCAATCTCAACTCCATGACTATCTTCAGTACTTTGCTGGCTGGGTACATTGTCCAATCACAACTCCATAACTAACTGCAGGTGTTTACCATCTGCGTACATTGGCTATTCTCAACTCCATGACTAACTGTAGGACTTCACCGGCTATATATCTTGTACATTCTGAACAACATGACTAACAGCAGGATGTTATCGGCTGGGTACCTTCTGCATTCTCAACTCCATGACTAAATGCAGGACTTTACCAGCTGGGTTCCTTGTCCATTCTCAACTCCATGACTAAATGTAGGACTTTACCAGCTGGGTTCCTTGTCCAATCTCAAATCCATGACTAAATGTAGGACTATACCGGCTGGGTACCTTCTCCAATCTTAACTCCATGACTAACTGCAGGACTTTAATGGATGAATGCCTGGGCCATTCTCAACTCCATGACTATCTGCAGGAGTTTACTGGCTGGGTACCCAGTCCAATCTCAACTCCATGACTAACTGGAGGACTGCACCGGCTGGTTACCTTGGCTATTCTCAACAGCATGACTAACTGCAGGACTTTACCGGCTCGGCACCTTGTCCATTCTCAACTCCATGACAAAATGTAGGACTTTACCAGCTGGGTACCTTCTCCATTCTCAGCTCCATAACTAAATGCAGGAGTTTATCGGCTGAGTGCCTTGGCAAATTCTGAAATCCATGATGAACTGTAGGACTTCACCGGGTGGGTACACTGTACAAGGTCAACTCCATGACAAACTGCACGACTTTACTGTCTGGGTACCTTGGCCATTCACAACTTTAAGACAAACTGCAGGGCTTTACCGGCTGTGTACGTTGTCCGGGTTTCGACTCCATGACTAACTGCAGGACTTTCTCGGCTGGCTATCTTGTCTAATCTCCACTCCATGACTAACTGCAGGACTTTACTGGCAGGATATCCTGTGCAATCATAACTCCATGACTAACTGTACGACATTAATGGCTGGGAAACTTCTCCATTTTCAACTCCATGACTAACTGCAGGACTTCACCGGCTATGTACCTTGTCCATTCTGAACTCGATGACTGACTGCTGGACTTTACCGGCTGGGTACTTTAGCCATTCCAAATTCCATGACTAACTGCAGGACTTTACCGGCTGGGTATCTTGGCCATTCTCAACTCCATGACTAACTGCAGGACATGACAAACTGAGAGCCTTGGCCATTCTCAACTCTATGAGTAAGTGTGGGACTTTACCGGATGAGTATATTGGCCATTCTCAACACCATGACTTACTGCAGGACTTTACCGGCTGGGTATCTTGTCCATTCTCGACATCATGACTAACTGCAGGACATTACCGGCGGGGTACCTTGGCCAATCTGAACCCCATGGACAACTGCAGGAAGTTACCGGCTGGGTACCTTCTCCAATCTCAACTCCATGACTAACTGCAGGACTTTAATGGCTGAATGCCTTGGCCATTCTCAACTCCATAACTATCTGCAGGTGTTTACAGTCTGGGTATCTTGGCCATTCTCAACTCCATGACTAACTGCGGGACTTTGCCAGCAGGGAACCTTGGCCATTCTCAACTCCATGATTATCTGCAGGGCTTTACCGGATGTGTACCTTGTCCAATCTCAACTCCATGACTAACTGCAGGAATTCACCATCTGCGTAACTTGCCTATTCTCAAATCCATGGCTAACTGCAGGAATTTACTGGCTTGGAACCTTCACCATTTTCAACTCCATTACTAACTGCAGGACTTTACCGGCTGGGTATCTTGTCCAATCTCAATTCCATGACTAATGGCACGACTTTACCGGCTGCGTACCTTGTCAATTCTCAACTCTGTGACTAACTGCAGGACATTACCAACCGTGAGCATTGTCTGGTCACACCTCCATAGCTAACTGCAGGACTTTACCGGCTGGGTACCATGTCCAACCTCAACTCCATAATTAACTGCAGGGCTTTACTGGCAGGGTATCTTGGCCATTCTCAACTCCATGACTATCTGCAACACTTTACTGGCTGGGTACCTTGTCCAATCTCAACTCCATAACTAACTGCAGGAGTTTACCATCTGCATACCTTGGGTATTCTCAAATCCATGGCTAACGGCAGGACTTTCCGGCTGGGTTCCTTGTACATTCTCAACTCCATGGCTAACTGCAGGACCTTAATGGCTGGGAACCTTCTCCATTCTCAACTCCATGACTAACTGCAGGACTTCATTGGCTATGTACCATGTCCATTCTCAACTCCATGACAAAATGCAGGATTTTACCAGGTGGTTACCTTGTCCATTCTCAACTCCATGACTAAATGCAGGACTTTAACGGCTGAATGCCTTGGCCATTCTCAACTCCATCACTATTTGCAAGAGATTACTGGCTGGGTATATTGGCCATTCTCAACTCCATGACTAACTGCAGGACTTCACTGGCTGGGCACCTTGTCCAATCTCAACTCCAAGATTAACTGCAGGGCTTTACCGAATGGATACCTTGGCCGTTCTCAACTCCATGAATAACTGCAGTACCTTACCGGCTGGGTATCTTGGCCATTCTCAACTCCATGACTAACTGCTGGACAAGACAAATCGAGAGCCTTGGCCATTCTCATCTTCACGAGCAAGTGTGCGACTTTACTGGCTGGGTATCTTGTCCATTCTTGAAATCTTGACTAACTGCACGACTTTACTGGCTGGGTATCTTGGCCATTCTCAACTCCATGACTATCGGCATGAGTTTACAGGCTGGGAAACTTAACCATTCTCAACTCCATGGCTAACTGGAGGACAAAACCGGCTGGTTACTTTAGCCATTCCAAACTCCATGACTAACTGCATGACTTTACCAAATGGGTACCTTGGAATTCTCAACTCCATGAGTAACTGCAGGACTTTACCGGTAGGGGACCTTGTCCAATCTCAACTCCATGATGAACTGCAGGGCGTTACCTACAGGATACCTTGGCCATTCTCAACTCCATGATTATCTGAAGGACTTTACTGTCTGTGTACCTTGTCCAATCTCAAATCCATGACTATAGGCAGGACTTTACCGGTTTTGTATCTTGGCTATTCTCAACTCCATGATGAACTGCAGGACTTTACTGGCTGGGTACCTTGGCTATTCTCAAATCCATGGCTAACAGCAGGAATTTCCGGCTAGGTTCCCTGTACATTCTCAACTCCATGACTAACTGCAGGACTTTACCAAAAAGGTACCTTGGCCATTCTCAGCTCCATGACTAACTGAAGAACATGACCGGCTGATTACTTTAGCCATTCCAAACTCCATGACTAACTGCATGACTTTACCAAACGGGTACCTTGGAATTCTCAACTCCATGAGTAACTGCAGGACTTTACCGGTAGGGTACCTTGTCCAATCTCAGCTCCATGATGAACTGCAGGACTTTACTGACTGGGTACCTTGGCTATTCTCAAATCCATGGCTAACAGCAGGAATTTCCGGCTAGGTTCCTTGTACATTCTCAACTCCATGACTAACTGCAGGACGTTACCGGCTGTGTACCTTGTCCATACTCAACTCCATGACAAAATGCAGGACTTTACCAGCTAGGTACTTTCTCCATTCTCAGCTCCATAACTAAATGCAGGAGTTTATCGGCTGAGTGCCTTGCCAAATTCTGAAATCCATGACGAACTGTAGGACTTCACTGGGTGGGTACACTGTACAAAGTCAACTCCATGACAAACTACACGACTTTACTGTCTGGGTACCTTGGCCATTCACAACTTTAAGACAAACTGCAGGGCTTTACCGGCTGTGTACCTTGTCCGGGTTTCGACTCCATGACTAAATGCAGGACTTTACTGGCTGGGAACCTTGGCCTTTCTCAACTCCATGACTAACTGCAAGACTTTCTCAGCTGGCTATCTTGTCCATTCTTGACATCATGACTAACTGCAGGGCATTACCGGCTGGGTACCTTGGCCGTTCTCAACTCCATGACTAACTGCAGGACATTACAAACAGAGGGCCTTGTCCGTTCTCAACTCCATGACAAACTGCGGGTCTCTACCGGCTGGGTACCTTGTCCAATCTCAACTCCATGACTAACTGCAGGGCTTTACTGAATGGGTACCTTGGCCGTTCTCAACTCCATGAATAACTGCTGGACTTTACCGGCTGGGTATCTTGTCCATTCTCGACATCAAGACTAACTGCAGGACATTACCGGCTGGGTACCTTGTCCAATCTCAACTCCATGATGAACTGCAGGGCTTTACCTACAGGATACCTTGGCCATTCTCAACTCCATGATTATCTGAAGGACTTTACTGTCTGTGTACCTTGTCCAATCTCAAATCTATGACTATATGCAGGACTTTACTGGTTTCGTATCTTGGCCATTCTCAACTCCATGATGAACTGCAGGACTTTACTGGCTGGGTACCTTGGCTATTCTCAAATCCATGGCTAACAGCAGGAATTTCCGGCTAGGTTCCTTGTACATTCTCAACTCCATGACTAACTGCAGGACGTTACTGGCTGTGTACCTTGTCCATTCTCAACTCCATGACAAAATGTAGGACTTTACCAGCTGGGTACCTTCTCCATTCTCAGCTCCATAACTAAATGCAGGAGTTTATCGGCTGAGTGCCTTGGCAAATTCTGAAATCCATGATGAACTGTAGGACTTCACTGGGTGGGTACACTGAACAAGGTCAACTCCATGACAAACTACACGACTTTACTGTCTGGGTACCTTGGCCATTCACAACTTTAAGACAAACTGCAGGGCTTTACCGGCTGTGTACCTTGTCCGGGTTTCGACTCCATGACTAAATGCAGGACTTTACTGGCTGGGAACCTTGGCCTTTCTCAACTCCATGACTAACTGCAAGACTTTCTCAGCTGGCTATCCTGTCCATTCTCGACATCATGACTAACTGCAGGACATTACTGCTGGGAACCTTGGCCTTTCTCAACTCCCTGACTAACTGAAGGACTTTACCGGCTGGGTATCTTGTCCATTCTCAACATCATGACTAACTGCAGGACATTACCGGCTGGGTACCTTGGCTGATCTGAACCCCATGGACAACTGCAGGAATTTACCGGCTGGGTACCTTCTCCAATCTCTACTCCATGACTAACTGCACGACTTTAATGGCTGAATGCCTTGGCCATTCTCAACTCCAGGACTATCAGCATGAGTTTACAGGCTGGGAAACTTAACCATTCTCAACTCCATGGCTAACTGGAGGACAAAACCGGCTGGTTACTTTAGCCATTCCAAACTCCATGACTAACTGCAGGACTTTACCGAAAGGGTACCTTGGCCATTCTCAGCTCCATGACTAACTGAAGGACATAACCGGCTGATTACTTTAGCCATTCCACACTCCATGACTAACTGCAGGACTTTACCGAATGGGTACCTTGGAATTCTCAACTCCATGAGTAACTGCAGGACATTACCGGCTGGGTACCTTGTCCAATCTCAGCTCCATGATGAACTGCAGGGCTTTACCTACAGGATACCTTGGCCATTCTCAACTCCATGATTATCTGAAGGACTTTACTGTCTGTGTACCTTGTCGAATCTCAAATCCATGACTATATGCAGGACTTTACCGGTTTCGTATCTTGGCCATTCTCAACTCCATGATGAACTGCAGGACGTTACCGGCTGTGTACCTTGTCCATTCTCAACTCCATAACTAAATGCAGGAGTTTATCGGCTGAGTGCCTTGCCAAATTCTGAAATCCATGACGAACTGTAGGACTTCACTGGGTGGGTACACTGTACAAGGTCAAATCCATGACAAACTACACGACTTTACTGTCTGGGTACTTTGGCCATTCACAACTTTAAGACAAACTGCAGGGCTTTACCGGCTGTGTACCTTGTCCGGGTTTCGACTCCATGACTAAATGCAGGACATTACTGGCTGGGAACCTTGGCCTTTCTCAACTCCATGACAAACTGTAGGATTTTACCGAGTGGATACCTTGGCCGATCTGAACTCCATGGACAACTGCAGGAATTTACTGGCTGGGTACCTTCTCCAATCTCAACTCCATGACTGACTGCAGGAGTTTACAGGCTGGGTAACTTGTCCATTCTCAGCTCCATGCCTAACTGCAGAGCTTTACCAGCTGAGTGCCTTGCCCATTCTCAAATCCATGATGATTGGCAGGACATTACCCGCTGGGTACCCTTTCCAATGTGAACTCCATTACTAACTGCAGGACTTTACCAGCTGGGTACCTTGGCTATTCTCAATTCCATGACTACCTGCAGGACATGAGAAACCGAGAGCCTTGTCCGGTCTCGACTCCATGACTAACTGCAGGACTTTACCAGCTGGGTACCTTGTCCAATCTCAACTCCATGATTAACTGCAGGGCCTTACCAGCTGTGTACCTTGTCCAATCTCAACTCCATGACTAACTGCTGGACGTTACTGGCTATGTACCTTGTCCATTCTCAACTCCATGACTAAATGCAAGGATTTACCAGCTGTGTATGTTCTCCATTCTTAACTCCATGACTAACTGCAAGACTTTACCGGCTGCGTACGTTGGCGATTCTCAACTCCATAACTAAATGCAAGTACTTACTGGCTGAGTGGCTTGGCCATTCTCAAATCCATGACGAACTGTAGGACTTTACCGGCTGGGTACCCTGCACAATGTGAACTCCATGACTTTACTGGCTGGGTACCTTGGCCATTCGCAACTGTAAGACAAAATGCAGGGCTTTACCGGCTGTGAACCTTGTCCGGTCTCGACTACATGACTAACTGCAGGAATTTACCGGCTGGGTACCTTGGCCATTCTCAACTCCATGACTGACTGCAGGACATTACCAACCGAGATCCTTGTCCGGTCTCGACTCCATGACTATCTGCAGGACTTTACCAGATGGGTACCTTGTCTGTTCTCCTATCCATGACTAACTGCAGGAATTTACCGGCTGGGTACCTTGTCAATTCTCAACTCGGTGACTAACTGCAGGACATTACCAACTGAGAGCATTGTCTGGTCACACCTCCATAACTAACTGCAGGACTTTACTGGCTGGGTACCATGTCCAACCTCAACTCCATGATTAACTGCAGGGCTTTACTGGCAGGGTATTTTGGCCATTCTCAACCCCATGATTATCTGCAGCACTTTACTGGCTGGGTACCTTGTCCAATCTCAACTCCATAACTAACTGCAGGAGTTTACCATCTGTGTACCTTGGGTATTCTCAAATCCATGGCGAACGGCAGGACTTTCCGGCTGGGTTCCTTATACATTCTCAACTCCATGACTAACTGCAGGACGTTAATGGCTGGGAACCTTCTCCATTCTCAACTCCATGACAAAATGCAGGACTTTACCAGCTGGGTACCTTGTCCATTCTCAACTCCATGACTAACTACAGGACTATACCGGCTGGGATTCTTGGCCATTCTGAACTCCATGACAAACTGCATGACTTTACTGGCTGGGTATCTTGGCCATTCTCAACTCCATGACTATCGGCAGGAGCTTACAGGCTGGGAAACATAACCATTCTCAACTCCATGACTAACTGGAGGACATAACCGGCTGGTTACTTTAGCCATTCCAAACTCCATGACTAACTGCAGGACTTTACCAAAAGGGTACCTTGGCCATTCTCAACTCCATGACTAACTGCAGGACCTTACTGGCTGGGTACCTTGTTCAATCTCAACTCCATGATTAACTGCAGGTCTTTACTGACTGGGTACCTTGGCCATTCTCAACTCCATCATTATTTGCAGGAGTTTACAATCTGGGTATATTGGCCATTCTCAACATGACAAACTGCACGACTTTACTGGCTGGGTATCCTGGCCATTCTCAACTCCATTACTAACTGCAGGACATAACCGGCTGATTACTTTAGCCATTCCAAACTCCATGACTAACTGCAGGACTTTACCGAATGGGTACCTTAGCCGTTCTCAACTCCATGAATAACTGCAGGACCTTACTGGCTGGGTACCATGTCCATACTCAACTCCATGACTAAATGCAGGACTTTAACGGCTGGGATTCTTGGCCATTCTCAACTCCATGACAAACTGCATGACTTTACTGGCTGGGTATCTTGGCCACTCTCAACTCCATGACTATCGGCATGAGTTTACAGGCTGGGAAACTTAACCATTCTCAACTCCATGACTAACTGGAGGACATAACCGGCTGATTACTTTAGCCATTCCAAACTCCATGACTAACTGCAGGACTTTACCGAATGGGTAACTTGGCCATTCGCACCTGCAAGACAAACTGCAGAGCTTTACCGGTTGGGTACCTTGTCCATTCTCAACTCCGTGAATAACTGCACGACTTTACTGGCAGGGTGCTTTGGCCGTTCTCAACTCCATGAATAACTGCAGGACTTTACCGGCTGCGTACCTTGGCCATTCTCAACTACATGCCTAACTGCAGCACTTTACTGGCTGGTTACCTTTGCCATTCCACACTCCATGACTAACTGCAGGACGTTACCTAATGGGTATTGTGTCCAATCTCAACTCCATGATTAACAGCAGGGCTTTTCCGGCAGGGTATCTTGTCCATTTTCAACTCCATAATTATCTGACGGACTTTACTGGCTGGGTACCTTGTCCAATCTCAACTCCATGACTAACTGCAGGACTTCACCATCCGTGTACCTTGTCCATTCTCAACTCCATGACTAACTGCAGGACTTTACCGGCTGGGTACCTTGTCCAATCTCAACTCCATGACTAACTGCAGGACTTCACCATCCGTGTACCTTGTCCATTCTCAACTCCATGACTAACTGCAGGACTATACCGGCTGGGTATCTTGTCCATTCTCAACTACATGACTAACTGCATTTCGTCACCGGCTGGCTACCTGGTCCATTCTCAACTGCATAACTAAATGCCGGAGTGTACGGGCTGTGTGCCTTGGCCTTTCTCAACTCTATGATTAACTGCAGGGATTTACCAGAAGTGTATCTTGGCAATTCCCAACTCTATGATTATCTGAAGGAATTTACCGGCTGGTTACATTGTCCAAACTCAACTCCATGAATAACTGGAGGACTTTATCGGCAGGGTATCTTGTGCAATCTTAACTCCATGACTAACTATAGGACTTTAATGGCTGCGAACCTTGTCCAATCTCAACTCCATGACTAACTGCAAGACTTTACAGGCTGGCTAACTTGACCAATCTCAACTCCATGAATAACTGCAGTATGTTACCAGCTGGGTACCTTGTCCAATCTCAAATCCATTACTAACTACAGGACATTACCAGGTGGGCACCTTGCCCAATCTCAACTCCATTACTTTACTGGCTAGGTACCTTGGCCATTCGTACCTGCAAGACAATCTGCAGGACTTTACCGGCTGGGTACCTCGTCCATTCTCAACTCCATGACTAACAGCAGGACGTTACTGGCTGGGTACTATGTCCATTCTCAACTCCATGACTAAATGCCGGACTTTACCAGCTGGGTACCTTGTCCAATCTCAACTCCATGATTAACAGTAGGGCTTTTCCGGCAGGGTATCTTGTCCATTTTCAACTCCATAATTATTTGAAGGACTTTACTGGCTGGATAACTTGTCCAATCTCAACACCATGACTAACTGCAGGACTTTACCATCCATGTACCTTGGCTATTCTCAAATCCATGACTTAATGCAGGACTATACCAGCTGGGTATCTTGTCCATTCTCAACTACATGACTAACTGCAGGGCTTTACCGGCAGGGTATCTTGTCCATTCTCAACTCCATGAATATCTGCTGGTCTTGATTGGCTGGGTATCTTGTCCAATCTCAACTCCATTACTAACTGCACGACTTTACCGGCTGCATACCTTGGCGATTCTCAACTCCGTGAATAACTGCACAACTTTACTGGCAGTGTACCTTGGCCATCCTCAACAGCATGCCTAACTGCAGCACTTTACTGGCTGGTTACCTTTGCCATTCCAAACTCCATGACTAACTGCAGGACTTTACCTGATGTGTACGTTATCCAATCTCAACTCCATGATTAAATGCAGGGCTTTACCGGCAGGGTATCTTGGCCATTCTCAACTCCATGATTATCTGAAGAACTTTACTATCTGGGTATCTTGTCCAATCTCAACTCCATGACTTACTGCAGGACTATACTGGCTGGGTATCTTGTCCATTCTCAACTACATGACTAATAGCAGGACTTTACTGGCTGGGTAACTTGACCAATCTCAACTCCATGAATAACAGCAGTATGTTACTGGCTGGGTACCTTGTCCAATCTCAACTCCATTACTAACTGCACGACTTTACCGGCTGCATACCTTGGCGATTCTCAACTCCGTGAATAACTGCACAACTTTACTGGCAGTGTATCTTGGCCATCCTCAACAGCATGCCTAACTGCAGCACTTTACTGGCTGGTTACCTTTGCCATTCCAAACTCCATGACTAACTGCAGGACTTTACCTGATGTGTACGTTATCCAATCTCAACTCCATGATTAAATGCAGGGCTTTACCGGCAGGGTATCTTGGCCATTCTCAACTCCATGATTATCTGAAGAACTTTACTATCTGGGTATCTTGTCCAATCTCAACTCCATGACTTACTGCAGGACTATACTGGCTGGGTATCTTGTCCATTCTCAACTACATGACTAATAGCAGGACTTTACTGGCTGGGTAACTTGACCAATCTCAACTCCATGAATAACAGCAGTATGTTACTGGCTGGGTACCTTGTCCAATCTCAAATCCATTAATAACTACAGGACGTTACCAGGTGGGCACCTTGCCCAATCTCAACTCCATGACAAACTACATTACTTTACTGGCTAGGTACCGTGACCATTCACACCTGCAAGACAAACTGCAGGGCTTTACTGGCTGGGTACCTTCTCCATTCTCAACTCCATGACTGACTGCACGACTTTACCGGCTGCGTACCTTGGCCATTCCAAACTCCATGACTAACTGCAGGAATTTACTGGCTGGGTACCTTGGCCATTCTCAACTGCATAACTAAATGAAGGAGTGTACCAGCTGTGTGCCCTGGCCTTTCTCAACTCCATGATTAACTGCAGTGCTTTACCAGAAGCGTCTCTTGGCCATTCTCAAATCCATGATTCTCTGAAGGAATTTACTGGCTGGATAACTTGTCAAATCTCAACTCAATGACTAACTGGAGGACTTTACCGGCAGGGTATCTTGTGCAATCTTAACTCCATGACTAACTGCAGGACTTTACTGGCTGGGTACCATGTCTAATCTCAACTCCATGACTAACTGCAGGACTTTACCATCTGTGTACCTTGGCTATTCTCAAATCCATGACTTACTGCAGGACTATACTGGCTGGGTATCTTGTCCATTCTCAACTACATGACTAATAGCAGGACTTTACTGGCTGGGTACCATGTCCATTCTTAACTCCATGACTAAATGCAGCACCTTACCGAGTTGGTATCTTGTCCAATCTCAACTCCATTACTAACTGCAGGACTTTAGCGGCTGGTTACCTTGGCCATTCCAAACTCCATGACTAACTGCAGGACTTTGCCGAATGGGTACCTTGGCCGTTATCAACTCCATGAATAACTGCAGAACCTTACTGGCTGGGTACCATGTCCATTCTCAACTCCATGACTAACTGCACGACTTTACCGGCTGTGTACCTTGGCCATTCTCAACTACGTGCCTAACTGCAGCACTTTACTGGCTGGTTACCTTTGCCATTTCAAACTCCATGACTAACTGCAGGAATTTACCTAATGGGTACCTTGTCCAATCTCAACTCCATGATTAACAGTAGGGCTTTTCCGGCAGGGTATCTTGTCCATTTTCAACTCCATAATTATTTGAAGGACTTTACTGGCTGGGTAACTTGTCCAATCTCAACACCATGACTAACTGCAGGACTTTACCATCCATGTACCTTGGCTATTCTCAAATCCATGACTTAATGCAGGACTATACCAGCTGGGTATCTTGTCCATTCTCAACTCCATGACTTACTGCAAGACTTTACAGGCTGGCTAACTTGACCAATCTCAACTCCATGAATTACAGCAGTATGTTACTGGCTGGGTACCTTGTCCAATCTCAAATCCATTACTAACTACAGAACATTACCAGGTGGGCATCTTGCCCAATCTCAACTCCATGACAAACTGCATTACTTTACTGGCTAGGTACTTTGGCCATTCACACCTGCAAGACAAACTGCAGGACTTTACTGGCTAGGTATCTTGTCCATTCTCAACTCTGTGTCTAACTGCAGGACTTTAGCGGCTGGGTACCTTGGCCGTTCCAAACTCCATGACTAACTGCAGTACTTTGCCGAATGGGTACCTTGGCCGTTATCAACTCCATGAATAACTGCAGGACCTTACTGGCTGTGTACTTTGTCCAATCTCAACTCCATGATTAACTACAGGGCTTTACCGGCTGGGTACCTTGTCGAATCTCAACTCCATGACTCTCTGCAGGTCTTGACTGGCTGGGTTCCTTGTCCAATCTCAACTCCATGACTAACTGCACGACTTTACCGGCTGCGTACCTTGGCCATTCTCAACTACATGACTAACTGCAGCACTTTACTGGCTGGTTACCTTTGCCATTCCAAACTCGATGACTAACGGCAGGGCTTTACCGGCTGGGTACCTTGTCCAATCACAACTCCGTGACTAACTACAGGACTTTACAGGCTGGATAACTTGACCAATCTCAACTCCATGAATAACAGTAGTATGTTACTGGCTGGGTACCTTTTCCAATCTCAACTCCATGACAAACTGCAGGATTTTACTGGCTGGGTACCTTTTCCAATCTCAACTCCATGACTAACTGCAGGACTTTACCATCTGCATACCATGTCCATTCTTAACTCCATGACTAAATGCTGCACTTTAGCAAGTGGGTATCTTGTCCAATCTCAACTGCATAACTAAATGAAGGAGTGTACCGGCTGTGTGCCTTGGCCTTTCTCAACTCCATGATTAACTGCAGGGCTTTACCAGAAGCGTATCCTGCCATTCTCAACTCCATGATTATCTGAAGGAATTTATCAGCTGGATACCTTGTCCAATCTCAACTCCATGACTATCTGGAGGACTTTACTGGCTGAGAACCTTCACCATTTTCAATTCCAAGATGAACTGCAGGACTTCACCGGCTGTGTACCTTGTCCATTCTGAACTCCATGACTAACTGCAGGACTTTACTGGAGGGTACGTTGTCCAACCTCAACTCCATTACTAACAAGAGGACTTTACCAGCTGGGTACCTTGTCCAATCTCAACTCCATGACTAACTGCAGGACTTTACAGGCTGGATAACTTGACCAACCTCAACTCCATGAATAACAGCAGTATGTTTCCGGCTGGGTACCTTGTCCATTTTCAACTCCATGACTAACTGCAGGACGCTACCGGCTGGGTTCCTTGTCCATTCTCAACTCCATGACTAAATGCAGCACTTCACAGGCTAGGTGCCATGACTATTCTTAACTCCTTGTCTAAATGCATGAGTTTACCAGCTGGGTACCTTGGCCATTCTCTACTCCATGACTAATGACAGTACTTTACCGAGTGGGTATCTTGTCCAATCTGAACTCCATGATAAACTGCAGGGCTTTACCGGCTCTGTATTTGTCCAATCTCAATTCCATGACTAAATGCAGGAATTTACTGGCTGGGTACCTTGTCCATTCTCAACTCCATGACTGAATGCAGCTCTTTACCGGCTGTGTATGTTGTCCAATCTCCACTGCATGACTAACTGCAGGAATTTACTGGCTGGGTACCTTGGCCATTTGCACCTGCAAGACAAACTGCAGGTCTTTACCGGCTGGGTACCTAGTCCAATCTCAACTCCATGACTAACTGCAGGGCTTTACCGGAAGGTTATCTTGGCCATTCTCAACTACATGATTATCTGAAGGACTTTAATGGCTGGGTACCTTGTCCAATCTCAACTCAGTGACTAACTGGAGGACTTTACTGGCAGGTTATCTTGTGCAATCCTAACTCCACGACTAACAGTTGGACTTTACTGTCTGGGAACCTTCTCAATTCTCAACTCCATGACTAACTGCAGAACGTTACCGGCTGGGTTCCTTGTCCAATCTTAAATCCATGACTAACTGCAAGACTTTACAGGCTGGCTAACTTGACCAATCTCAACTCCATGAATAACAGCAGTATGTTACCGTCTGGGTACCTTGTCCATTCTTAACTCCATGTCTAAATGCAGGAGTTTACCAGATGGGTATCTTGGCCATTCTCTACACGATGACTAATGGCAGTACTTTACCAAGTACTTGTCCAATCTCAACTCCATGACAAACTGCAGGTATTTACTGGCTGGGTATGTTGTCCAATCTCAAACCCATTACTAACTACAGGACGTTACCTAGTGGGTAGCTTGCCCAATCTTAACTCCATGACTAACTGCATGACTTTACCGGCTGCGTAGCTCAGCGATTCTCAACTCCGTGACTAACTGCAAGACTTTACCGGCTGGGTACATTGTCCAATCTAAACTCCATGATTAACTGTAGGGCTTTACTGGAAGGTTATCTTGGCCATTCTCAACTACATGATAATCTGAAGGACTTTACTGGCTGGGTACCTTTTCCAATCTCAACTCCATGACTAACTGCAGGACTTTACCATCTGCATACCATGTCCATTCTTAACTCCATGACTAAATGCTGCACTTTAGCAAGTGGGTATCTTGTCCAATCTCAACTCCATGACTAACTGCAGTTTCTTTACCGGCCGGGTACCTAGTCCATTCTCATCTGCATAACTAAATGAAGGAGTGTACCGGCTGTGTGCCTTGGCCTTTCTCAACTCCATGATTAACTGCAGGGCTTTACCAGAAGCATATCTTGCCATTCTCAACTCCATGATTATCTGAAGGAATTTACCAGCTGGATACCTTGTCCAATCTCAACTCCATGACTAACTGGAGGACATTACTGGCTGGGAACCTTCTCCATTCCCAACTCCATGACTAACTGCATGACTTTACTGGCTGAGAACCTTCACCATTTTCAACTCCATGACGAACTACAGGACTTCACCAGCTGTGTCCCTTGTCCATTCTGAACTCCATGACTAACTGCAGGACTTTACTGGCTGGGAACCTTCTCCATTCCCAACTCCATGACTAACTGCAGGACTTCACCGGCTGTGTCCCTTGTCCATTCTGAAATCCATGACTAACTGCAAGACTTCACAGGCTGGCTAACTTAAACAATCTCAACTCCATGAATAACGGCAGTATGTTACCGTCTGGGTACCTTGTCCATTCTTATCTCCATGTCTAAATGCAGGAGTTTACTAGCTGGGTATCTTGGCCATTCGCTACTCGATGACTAATGGCAGTACTTTACCAAGTGGGTATCTTGTCCAATCTCAACTCCATGACAAACTGCAGGTCTTTACCGGCTGGGTATGTTGTCCAATCTCAAACCCATTACTAACTACAGGACGTTACCGAGTGGGTAGCTTGCCCAATCTTAACTCCATGACTAACTGCAGGACTTTACTGGCTGGGTACCTTGGCCATTCACACCTGCAAGACAAACTGCAGGGCTTTACTGGCTGGGTATCTTATACATTCTCAACTCCATGACTAACTGCAGGACCTTACCGGCTGTGTGTCTTGGCCTTTCTCAAATCCATGACGAACTGCTGGACTTTACCGGCTGGGTACCTCCGCTGTTCTCAACTCCGTGACTAACTGCAAGACTTTACCGGCTGGGTACCTTGTCCAATCTCAACTCCATGATTAACTGCAGGGCTTTACCAGAAGGTTATCTTGGCCATTCTCAACTACATGATTATCTGAAGGAATTTACCAGCTGGATACCTTGTCCAATCTCAACTCCATGACTAACTGCATGACTTTACTGGCTGAGAACCATCACCATTTTCAACTCCATGACGAACTGCAGGACTTCACCAGCTGTGTCCCTTGTCCATTCTGAACTCCATGACTAACTGCAAGACTTCACAGGCTGGCTAACTTAAACAATCTCAACTCCATGAATAACAGCAGTATGTTACCGTCTGGGTACCTTGTCCATTTTTAACTCCATGACTAAATGCAGCTCTTTACCGGCTGGGTACCTTGTCCATTCTTAACTCCATGTCTAAATGCAGGAGTTTACTAGCTGGGTATCTTGGCCATTTTCTACTCGATGACTAATGGCAGTACTTTACCAAGTGGGTATCTTGTCTAATCTCAACTCCATGACAAACTGCAGGTCTTTACCAGCTGGGTATGTTGTCCAATCTCAAACCCATTACTAACTACAGGACGTTACCGAGTGGGTAGCTTGCCCAATCTTAACCATGACTAACTGCAGGACTTTACTGGCTGGGTACCTTGGCCATTCACACCTGCAAGACAAACTGCAGGGCTTTACCAGCTGGGTACCTTATACATTCTCAACTCCATGACTAACTGCATGACTTTACTGGCTGCGTAGCTCAGCGATTCTCAAATTCGTGAATAACTGCATGACTTTAGCGAATGGGTACCTTGCCGTTCTCAACTCCATGAATAACTGCAGGACCTTACCGGCTGTGTGTCTTGGCCTTTCTCAAATCCATGATGAACTGCTGGACTTTACCGGCTGGGTACCTCCGCTGTTTTCAACTCCGTGACAAACTGCAAGACTTTACCGGCTGGGTACCTTGTCCAATCTCAACTCCATGATTAACTGCAGGGCTTTACCAGAAGGTTATCTTGGCCATTCTCAACTACATGATTATCTGAAGGACTTTAATGGCTGGGTACCTTGTCCAATCTCAACTCAGTGACTAACTGGAGGACTTTACTGGCAGGTTATCTTGTGCAATCCTAACTCCATGACTAACAGTTGGACTTTACTGTCTGGGAACCTTCTCAATTCTCAACTCCATGACTAACTGCAGGACTTTACCGGCTGGGTACCTGGTCCAATCTCAACTCCATGACTAACTGCAGGACGTTACCGGCTGGGTTCCTTGTCCATTCTCAACTCCATGACTAAATGCAGCACTTCACAGGCTGGGTACCTTGACCATTTGCACCTGCAAGACAAACTGCAGGGCTTTACCGGTTGGGTACCTTGTCCAATCTCAACTCCATGACTAACTGCAAGACTTTACAGGCTGGCTAACTTGACCAATCTCAACTCCATGAATAACAGCAGTATGTTACCGGCTGGGTACCTTGTCCATTCTTAACTCCATGTCTAAATGCAGGAGTTACCAGATGGGTATCTTGGCCATTCTCTACTCGATGACTAATGGCAGTACTTTATCAAGTGGGTATCTTGTCCAATCTCAACTCCATGACAAACTGCAGGTATTTACCGGCTGGGTATGTTGTCCAATCTCAAACCCATTACTAACTACAGGACGTTACCTAGTGGGTAGCTTGCCCAATCTTAACTCCATGACTAACTGCATTACTTTACCGGCTGCGTAGCTCAGCGATTCTCAACTCCGTGACTAACTGCAAGACTTTACCAGCTGGGTACCTTGTCCAATCTAAACTCCATGATTAACTGCAGGGCTTTACTGGAAGGTTATCTTGGCCATTCTCAACTCCATGACTAACTGTAGGACTTTACTGGCTGGGAACCTTCTCCATTCCCAACTCCTTGACTAACTGCATGACTTTACTGGCTGAGAACCATCACCATTTTCAACTCCATAACGAACTGCAGGACTTCACCAGCTGTGTCCCTTGTCCATTCTGAACTCCATGACTAACTGCAGTTTCTTTACCGGCTGGGTACCTAGTCCATTCTCATCTGCATAACTAAATGAAGGAGTGTACCGGCTGTGTGCCTTGGCCTTTCTCAACTCCATGATTAACTGCAGGGCTTTACCAGAAGCAAATCTTGCCATTCTCAACTCCATGATTATCTGAAGGAATTTACCAGCTGGATACCTTGTCCAATCTCAACTCCATGACTAACTGGAGGACTTCACCGGCTGTGTCCCTCGTCCATTCTGAAATCCATGACTAACTGCAAGACTTCACAGGCTGGCTAACTTGACCAATCTCAACTCCATGAATAACAGCAGTATGTTACCGTCTGGGTACCTTGTCCATTTTCAACTCCATGACTAAATGCAGCTCTTTACCGGCTGGGTACCTTGTCCATTCTTAACTCCATGTCTAAATGCAGGATTTTTCCAGCTGGGTATCTTGGCCATTCTCCACTCGATGACTAATGGCAGTACTTTACCAAGTGGGTATCTTGTCCAATCTCAACTCCATGACAAACTGCAGGTCTTTACCGGCTGGGTATGTTGTCCAATCTCAAACCCATTACTAACTACAGGACGTTACCGAGTGGGTAGCTTGCCCAATCGTAACTCCATGACTAACTGCAGGACTTTACTGGCTGGGTACCTTGGCCATTCACACCTGCAAGACAAACTGCAGGGCTTTACCAGCTGGGTACCTTATACATTCTCAACTCCATGACTAACTGCATGACTTTACTGGCTGCATAGCTCAGCGATTCTCAAATTCGTGAATAACTGCAACGACTTTAGCGAATGGGTACCTCGGCCGTTCTCAACTCCATGACAAACTGCAGCACTTTACTGGCTAGGTACCTTTGCCATTCCAAACTCGATGACTAACTGCAGGACTTTACAGGCTGGATAACTTGACCAATCTCAACTCCATGAATAACAGTAGTATGTTACTGGCTGGGTACCTTGTCTAATCTCAACTCCATGACAAACTGCAGGACTTTACTGGCTGGGTACCTTTTCCAATCTCAACTCCATGACTAACTGCAGGACTTTACCATCTGCATACCATGTCCATTCTTAACTCCATGACTAAATGCTGCACTTTAGCAAGTGGGTATCTTGTCCAATCTCAACTGCATAACTAAATGAAGGAGTGTACCGGCTGTGTGCCTTGGCCTTTCTCAACTCCATGATTAACTGCAGGGCTTTACCAGAAGCGTATCCTGCCATTCTCAACTCCATGATTATCTGAAGGAATTTATCAGCTGGATACCTTGTCCAATCTCAACTCCATGACTATCTGGAGGACTTTACTGGCTGAGAACCTTGTCTATTCTGAACTCCATGACTAACTGCAGGACTTTACTGGAGGGTACGTTGTCCAACCTCAACTCCATTACTAACAAGAGGACTTTACCAGCTGGGTACCTTGTCCAATCTCAACTCCATGACTAACTGCAGGACTTTACAGGCTGGATAACTTGACCAATCTCAACTCCATGAATAACAGCAGTATGTTTCCGGCTGGGTACCTTGTCCAATCTCAACTCCATGACTAACTGCAGGACGCTACCGGCTGGGTTCCTTGTCCATTCTCAACTCCATGACTAAATGCAGCACTTCACCGGCTGGGTACCATGTCTATTCTTAACTCCTTGTCTAAATGCATGAGTTTACCAGCTGGGTACCTTGGCCATTCTCTACTCCATGACTAATGACAGTACTTTACCGAGTGGGTATCTTGTCCAATCTGAACTCCATGATAAACTGCAGGGCTTTACCGGCTCTGTATTTGTCCAATCTCAATTCCATGACTAAATGCAGGAATTTACTGGCTGGGTACCTTGTCCATTCTCAACTCCATGACTGAATGCAGCTCTTTACCGGCTGTGTATGTTGTCCAATCTCCACTGCATGACTAACTGCAGGAATTTACTGGCTGGGTACCTTGGCCATTTGCACCTGCAAGACAAACTGCAGGTCTTTACCGGCTGGGTACCTAGTCCAATCTCAACTCCATGACTAACTGCATGACTTTACTGGCTCTGTGTTTGTCCAATCTCCACTCCATGACTAACTGCAGGAATTTACTGGCTGGGTACCTTGGCCATTTGCACCTGCAAGACAAACTGCAGGTCTTTACCGGCTGGGTCTGTTGTCCAATCTCAACTCCATGACTAACTGCAGGACTTTACAGGCTGGTTAACTTGACCAATCTCAACTCCATGAATAACAGCAGTATGTTCCCTGCTGGATACCTTGTCCATTCTCAACTCCATGACTAAATGCAGCTCTTTACCGGCTGGGTACCTTGTCCATTCTTAACTCCATGTCTAAATGCAGGAGTTTACCAGCTGGGTATCTTGGCCATTCTCTACTCGATGACTAATGGCAGTACTTTACCAAGTGGGTATCGTGTCCAATCTCAACGCCATGACAAACTGCAGGTCTTTAACGGCTGGGTATGTTGTCCAATCTCAAACCCATTACTAACTACAGGACGTTACCGAGTGGGTAACTTGCCCAATCTTAACTCCATGACTAACTGCAGGAATTTACTGGCTGGGTACCTTGGCCATTTGCACCTGCAAGACAAACTGCAGGTCTTTACCGGCTGGGTCTGTTGTCCAATCTCAACTCCATGACTAACTGCAGGACTTTACAGGCTGGTTAACTTGACCAATCTCAACTCCATGAATAACAGCAGTATGTTCCCTGCTGGATACCTTGTCCATTCTCAACTCCATGACTAAATGCAGCTCTTTACCGGCTGGGTACCTTGTCCATTCTTAACTCCATGTCTAAATGCAGGAGTTTACCAGCTGGGTATCTTGGCCATTCTCTACTCGATGACTAATGGCAGTACTTTACCAAGTGGGTATCGTGTCCAATCTCAACGCCATGACAAACTGCAGGTCTTTACCGGCTGGGTATGTTGTCCAATCTCAAACCCATTACTAACTACAGGACGTTACCGAGTGGGTAACTTGCCCAATCTTAACTCCATGACTAACTGCAAGATTTTACTGGCTGGGTACCTTGGCCATTCACACCTGCAAGACAAATTGCAGGGCTTTACTGGCTGGGTACCTTATACCTTATACATTCTCAACTCCATGACTAACTGCATGACATTACCGGCTGCGTAGCTCAGCGATTCTCAATTTCATGAAGAACTGCACAACTTTACCGAATGGGTACCTTGCCGTTCTCAACTCCCTGAATAACTGCAGGACCTTACCGGCTGTGTGCCTTGGCCTTTCTCAAATCCATGACGAACTGCTGGACTTTACCGGCTGGGTACCTCGCCTGTTCTCAACTCCGTGACAATAGACAATAGACAATAGGTGCAGAAGTAGACCATTCGGCCCCTCCAGTCTGCACCGCCATTCTGAGATCATGGCTGATCACTCACTATCAATACCCAGTCCCTGCCTTGTCCCCATATCCCTATCTGATTCCCCTATCCATCAGATATCTATCCAGCTCCTTCTTGAAAGCATCCAGAGAATTGGCCTCCACCATCTTCCGAGGCAGTGCATTCCACACCTCCACAACTCTCTGGGAGAAGAAGCTCTTCCTCAACTCTGTTTTAAATAACTGACCTCTTATTCTCAATCCATGCCCTCTGGTACTGGACTCTCCCAACATCTGGAACATATTTCCTGCCTCAATCCTATCAAATCCTTTAATTATCTTAAACATTTCAATCAGATCCCCTCTCAATCTCCTCAATTCCAGCGTGTACAAGCCCAATCTCTCCAATCTCTCTGCGTAAGACAGCCCTGCCATCCCAGGAATCAACCTAGTGAATCTACGCTGCACTTCCTCAATTGCCAGAATGTCCTTCCTTAAACCTGGAGACCAAAACTGTACACAATATTCTAGGTGTGGTCTCACCAGGGCCCTGTACAAATGCAAAAGAACATCCTTGCTCTTGTATTCAATTCCCCTTGTAACAAAGGCCAACATTCCATTTGCCCTCTTCACTGCCTGTTGCACTTGCTCATTCACCTTCATTGACTGGTGAACTAGGACTCCTAGGTCTCTTTGCATTTCTCCCTTACCTAACTCTACACCATTCAGACAATACTCTGCCCTCTTGTTCCTGCTTCCAAAGTGGATAACTTCACATTTATTCACATTGAATGACATCTGCCAAGTATCTGCCCACTCACTCAGCCTATCCAAGTCTCCCGGTATTCTCCTAACGTCCTCTTCGCATGTCACACTGCCACCCAGTTTAGTATCATCAGCAAACTTGCTGATATAGTTTTCAATGCCCTCATCTAAATCATTGACATAAATCATAAAGAGCTGTGGTCCCAATACAGAGCCCTGTGGTACCCCACTAGTCACCTCCAGCCAGTCTGAGAAACACCCATTCACTGCTACTCTTTGCTTTCTATCTGCCAACTAGTTTTCTATCCAATACCCTGCCCCCAATGCCATGGGCTCTGATTTTACTCACCAATCTCCTATGTGGCACCTTATCGAATGCCTTCTGAAAATCTAGGTACACAACATCTACTGGCTTACCCTCGTCTAACATCCTTGTTACACCCTCAAAAAACTCCAACAGATTAGTCAAGCATGATTTGCCCTTGGTAAATCCATGCTGGCTCGGCCTAATCCTATTTCTGCCATCTAGATGTGCCACTATTTCGTCCTTAATAATGGACTCAAGCATCTTCCCCACGACTGACGTTAGTTCTCCGTTTTCTCCTTCCCTCCCTTCTTGAAAAGTGGGACAACATTAGCCACTCTCTAATCTTCAGGAACTGATCCTGAATCTAAGGAACATTGGAAAATGATTACCAATGCATCTGCAATTTCCTGAGCCACCTCTTTTAGAACCCTCGGATGCAGACCATCTGGACCCGGGGATTTATTAGCCTTCAGTCCTACCAGTCTACTCATCACAGTTTCTTTCCTAATGTCAATCTGTCTCAATTCCTCTGATATCTTATGACCCTGGCCCATCCATACATCTGGGAGATTGCTTGTGTCCTCCCTGGTGAAGACAGATCTAAAGTATGCATTAAATTCTGTTGCCATTTCCCTGTTTCCCATAACAATTTCTCCCAATTCATTCAAGGGGCCAACATTGTTCTTAACTATCTTCTTTCTCTTCACATAGCTAAAAAAGCTTTTGCTATCCCCTTTTATATTCCTGGCTAGACTGAGCTCATACCTGATTTTTTCTCTCCGTATTGCTTTTTTAGTTAAGATCTGCTGTTCCTTAAAACTTTCCCAATCATCTGTATTCCCACTCATCTTAGCCCTGTCATACTTCTTTTTCTTTAATGCTATACAATCTCTGACTTCCTTTGTCAACCACTGTGGCCCCTTCCCCCTCTTTGAATCCTTCCTTCTCATTGGAATGAACTGCATTTGCATCTTTTGTATTATGCCCAAGAATATCTGCCACTGCTGATCCACTGTCTTTCCTGCCAGGGCATCCGCCCATTTAACTTTGGCCAGCTCATCCCTCATGGCTCCGTAGTCTCCTTTATTTAATTGCAACACTGACACCTCTGATCTGCCCCTATCCCTCTCAAATTGTAGATAAAAACTTATCATGTTATGATCACTACTTCCTAATGGCTCCTTTACTTCAAGATCACTTATCAATTCCTGTTCATTACACATCACCAAGTCCAAAATAGCCTCGTTCCTGGTTGGCTCAAGCACAAGCTGTTCCAAAAATACATCCCTTAGACACTCCACAAACTCCCTATCCTGGGGTCCAGCACCTACCTGATTCTCCCAGTCCACCTGCATGTTGAAATCTCCCATAACGACTGCATTACCTTTAGCACATGCCAATGTTAACTCCCTAATGAACTTGTACCCAATATCCACGCTACTGTTTGGGGGCCTGTACACAACACCCATTAGGGTCTTTTTACCCTTACTGTTCCTCAGCTCAATCCACACAGACTCTACTTCCCCTGTTCTCAAGTCACCTCTTGCTAAGGACTGAATCTCATTCCTCACCAACAGGGCCACCCCACCCCCTCTTCCCATATTTCTGTCTCTACGATAGCACGTAGACCCTGGTACTCTCAATTCCCAGGCCTGATCCCCTTGCAGCCATGTCTCCGTTATCCCAACAATATCGTAGTTCCCCATTTTCATCTGAGCTTCAAGCTCATCTGTCTTATTTCTGACACTACACGCATTCAAGTATAGAATTCTTAGCCCATTCCTCCTCTCTTTGCTTAAAACACTGTCTACTGTACCTAACCCAGCTCCTTGAACTTCCATCGGGCAAATTGCACCCTGAATTTTGATGACCTTCTCAAGATCACCCAAACCTTGTACACATTTAACCCCATGCACCTTCTGACCAACCCTCTGGATCTGGATCCCTGCCCCCTGCACATCTAGTTTAAACCCCCCGGAGCAGCACTGGCAAATACTCCTGCAAGAATGTTAGTACCCCTCCGGTTCAGATGTAGACCATCCCTTCGAAACAGATCCCAATGTCCCTGGAACAAAGACCAATTATCCAAAAACCTGAACCCTTCCTTCCTGCACCATGCTCTCAGCCTCGTATTAATGTGCATAATCATTCTATTCTTCGCCTCACTCGCACGTGGCACAGGTAGCAATCCCGAGATTGTCACCCTGGAGGTCCTGCCTTTCAGCTTCACTCCTAACTCCCTGAACTCTCTAAGCAGGACCCCCTCACTCACCTTACCTACATCATTGGTCCCTACATGGACCACAACATCTGGGTTCATGCCCTCACTCTCAAGAATAGCCTGCACCCGATCTGAGATGTCCCGGACCCTGGCACCAGGGAGGCAACATACCATCCGAGACTCCCGATCAGGCCAAAACAAAATCTCCTATCTGCCCCCCTAACTATAGAGTCCCCTAAAACTATTGCTCTCTTCTCTTCCCTCCTCCCCTTTCTAGTTGAGGGTTCAACCTCTGTGCCAGAGGCAGGACCACTACAACTCATCCCTGGTAGGTCATCCCCATCAACAGTATCCAGTACGGTATACTTATTGTTAATGGGAATGGCCGCAGGGGTGCTCTGCTCTCTCTGCCTGCTCCCCCTGCCTCTCTGGACCGTCACCGATCTGCCTACTTCTTGGTTTTTTGGTGTGACTACCTCCTGATAACTCCTATCTATCTCTGCCTCCACCTCCCGAATGATCCGTAGTTCATCCAGCTCCCGCTCCAACTCCCTAACTCGGGCTGATAGGAGCTGCAGCTGGACGCACCTTTTGCAGGTATGGTCATCAGGGACAACTGTGTTGACCCTGACCTCCCACATACTGCATACGGAGCACACCACTGCTCTGACTGTCTCCCCCATACCTGAACTGGATTAATAGAATGTCTAAAAAGCACCTAGCAACCTTACCTTCTTCCCCTCAGCGAGCAATCACACAGGCTTACCGAAGTCCCCTTACGCCGAAGCCCACTTAGCCAAAGCCCAGGACTCTGCTTCCACGGACTCCGCTGCCCGTTCTGAAAAGAAGTCCTGCCTTTTAAAGTGCGCGCTCGACGCTGACGTCACTCGCGCCTGCGCAGTTCCCCCTCCTCCACAGGTATTGACCAGGTAGGCTTAAACCCTATCTACACGGTCGAATTCTCTGAGCTCCCAGCTGAATCACAAGCTGTAACTTGCTCCTGATTCAAATCAGACTAACTGCAAGACTTTACCGGCTGGGTACCTTGTCCAATCTAAACTCCATGATTAACTGCAGGGCTTTACCAGAAGGTTATCTTGGCCATTCTCAACTACATGATAATCTGAAGGACTTTATTGGCTGGGTATCTTGTCCAATCTCAACTCAATGACTAACTGGAGGACTTTAACTGGCAGGTTATCTTGTGCAATCTTAACTCCATGACTAACAGTAGGACTTTACTGTCTGGGAACCTTCTCAATTCTCAACTCCATGACTAACTGAAGGACTTTTCTGTCTGGGAACATTCACCTTTCTCAACTCCATGACTAACTGCAGTTCTTTACCGGCTGGGTACCTAGTCTATTCTCATCTGCACAACTAAATGCAGGAGTGTAGCGGCTGTTTGCCTTGTCCTTTCTGAACACCATGATTAACTGCAGGGCTTTACCAGAAGCGTATCCTGCCATTCTCAACTCCAGGATTATCTGAAGGAATTTACCAGCTGGATACCTTATCCAATCTCAACTCCATGACTAACTGGACGACTTTACTTGCAGGGTATCTTGTGCAATCTTAACTCCATGACTCACTGTAGGACATTACTGGCTGGGAACCTTCTCCATTCTCAACTCCATGTCGAACTGCAGGACTTCACTGGCTGTGTACCTTGTCCATTCTGAACTCCGTGACTAACTGCAGGACTTTACCGGCTGGGTACGTTCTCCAATCTCAACTCCATTACTAACTAGAAGTCTTTACCGGCTAGGTACCTTGTCGATTCACAACTACATGACTAACTGCACGACTTTACTGGCAGGGTACCTTTGCCATTCCAAACTCCATGACTAACTGCAGGAGTTTACCGAATGGGTACCTTGTCCAATCTCAACTCCATGATTATCTGAAAAACTTTACTGTCTGGGTACCTTGTCCAATCTCAACTCCATGACTAACTGCAGGTCTTTACCATTGTGTACCTTGGCTATTCTCAAATCTATGACTTACTGCAGGACTCTGCCGGCAGGCTATCTTGTCCTTTCTCAACTACATGACTAATAGCAGGACCTTACCAGCTGGGTACCTTGTCCATTCTCAATTCCATGGCTAAATGCAGGACTTTACCAGCTGGGTACCTTTTCTGGTCCAACTCCGTTATTAACTAGAGGACTTTACCTGCTGGGTACCTAGTCCATTCTCATCCGCATAACTAAATGCAGGAGTGTACCGGCTGTGTGCCTTGACCATTCTCAACTCCATGATTAACTGCAGGGCTTTACCAGAAGTGTATCTTGGCCATTCTCAACTCCAGGATTATCTGAAGGAATTTACTAGCTGGATACCACATCCAGTCTCAACTCCATAAATAACTGGAGGACTTTACCTGCAGGGTATCTTGTGCAATCTTAACTCCATGACTAACTGTAGGACTTTACTGGCTGGGAACCTTCTCCATTCTCAACTCCATGACTAACTGCAGGGCTTTATCGGCTAAGTACCTTGGCCATTCTCTGCTCCATGACTAACTGCAGGACGTTACCGGCTGGGTTCCTTGTCCATTCTCAACTCCATGACTAAATGCAGCACTTCACCAGCTGGGTACCATGTCTATTCTTAACTCCTTGTCTAAATGCATGAGTTTACCAGCTGGGTACCTTGGCCATTCTCTACTCCATGACTAATGACAGTACTTTACCGAGTGGGTATCTTGTCCAATCTGAACTCCATGACAAACTGCAGGGCTTTACCAGCTGGGTACCTTGTCCAATCTCAAATCCATTACTAACTACAGGACATTACCAGGTGGGTAATGTGTCCAATCTCCACTCCATGACAAACTGCAGGGCTTTACCGGCTGGGTATGTTGTCCAATCTCAATTCCATGACTAACTGCAGGAATTTACTGGCTGGGTACCTTGGCCATTTGCACCTGCAAGACAAATTGCAGGGCTTTACCGGCTGGGTACCTTGTCCAATCTCAACTCCATGACTAACTGCAGGACTTTACAGGCTGGCTAACTTGACCAATCTCAACTCCATGAATAACAGCAGTATGTTACCGGCTGGTACCTTGTCCATTCTTAACTCCATGTCTAAATGCAGGAGTTTACCAGCTGGGTATCTTGGCCATTCTCTACTCGATGACTAATGGCAGTACTTTACCAAGTGGGTATCTTGTCCAATCTCAACTCCATGACAAACTGCAGGTCTTTACCAGCTGGGTATGTTGTCCAATCTCAAACCCATTACTAACTACAGGACGTTACCGAGTGGGTAGCTTGCCCAATCTTAACTCCATGACTAACTGCAGGACTTTACTGGCTGGGTACCTTGGCCATTCACACCTGCAAAACAAACTGCAGGGCTTTACCGGCTGGGTACCTTATACATTCTCAACTCCATGACTAACTGCATGACTTTACCAGCTGCGTAGCTCAGTGATTCTCAACTTCATGAATAACTGCACGACTTTACCGAATGGGTACCTTGCCGTTCTCAACTCCATGAATAACTGCAGGACCTTACCGGCTGTGTGCCTTGGCCATTCTCAACTCCAGGATTATCTGAAGGAATTTACCGGCTGGATACCTTATCCAATCTCAACTCCATGACTAACTGGAGGACTTTACTGGCTGGGAACCTTCACCATTCTCAACTCCATGACTAACTGCAGGACTTTACCAGCTGGGTATGTTGTCCAATCTCAACTCCATTACTAACTGCACGACTTTACTGGCAGGGTACCTTTGCCATTCCAAACTCCATGACTAACTGCAGGATTTTACCGAATGGGTACCTTGTCCAATCTCAACTCCATGATTATCTGAAAAACTTTACTGTCTGGGTACCTTGTCCAATCTCAACTCCATGACTAACTGCAGGACTTTACCATTGTGTACCTTGGCTATCCTCAAATCTATGACTTACTGCAGGACTCTGCCGGCAGGCTATCTTGTCCTTTCTCAACTACATGACTAATAGCAGGACCTTACCAGCTGGGTACCTTGCCCATTCTCAATTCCATGGCTAAATGCAGGACTTTACCAGCTGGGTACCTTTTCTGGTCCAACTCCGTTATTAGCTAGAGGACTTTACCTGCTGGGTACCTAGTCCATTCTCATCTGCATAACTAAATGCAGGAGTGTACGGGCTGTGTGCCTTGGCCTTTCTCATCTCCATGATTAACTGCAGGGCTTTACCAGAAGCGTATCTTGTCCAGTCTCAACTCCATGACTAACTGGAGGACTTTACCAGCAGGGTATCTTGTGCAATCTTAACTCCATGACTAACTACAGGTCTTTACCGGCTGGGTATCTTGTCAAATCTCAACTCCATGACTAACTACAGGTCTTTACTGGCTGGGTATCTTGTCAAATCTCAACTCCATGACTAACTGCAGGACGTTACCTGCTGTGTACCTTGTCCATTCTCAACTCCATGACTAAATGCAAGGCTTTACCAGCTGGGTACCTTGTCCATTCTTAACTCCATGACTAAATGCAGCACTTTACCAAGTGGGTATCTTGTCCAATCTCAACTCCATGACTAACTGCAGTTCTTTACCTGCTGGGTACCTAGTCCATTCTCAACTGCATAACTAAATGCAGGAGTGAACCGGCTGTGTACCTTGGCCTTTCTCATCTCCATGATTAACTGCAGGGCTTTACCAGAAGCATATCTTGGCCATTCTGAACTCCATGATTATCTGAAGGAATTTACTGGCTAGATACCTTTTCCAATCTCAACTCTATGACTAACTGTAGGACTTTACTGGCTGGGATCCTTCTCCAATCTCAACTCCATGACGAACTGTAGGACTTCACCGGCTGGGTAAGTTCTCCAACCTCAACTCCATTACTAACTAGAGGACTTTATCGGCTGGGTACCTTGTCCAATCTCAACACCATGACTAACTGCAGAACGTTACTGGCTGGGTACCTTGTCCATTCTTAACTCCATGTCTAAATGCAGGAGTTTACCAGCTGGGAACCTTGGCCATTCTCTACTCGATGACTAATGGCAGTACTTTACCAAGTGGGAACCTTGCCCAATCTCAACTCCATGACAAACTGCAGGACTTTACTGGCTGGGTACCTTTTTCAGTCACACCTCCATGACTAACTGCAGGACATTACCAGCTGCGTACCTTGGCCATTCTCAACTACGTGCCTCACTGCAGCACTTTACTAGCTGGTTAACTTTGCCATTCCACACTCCATGACTAACTGCAGGACTTCACAGGCTGTGTACCTTGTACATTCCGAACTCCGTGACTAACTGCAGGACTTTACCGGCTCGTTACGTTGTCCAATCTCAACTCCATGACGAACTGCAGAACTCCACAGGCTGTGTACCTTGTACATTCTGAACTCCGTGCCTAACTGCAGCACTTTACTGGCTGGTTAACTTTGCCATTCCAAACTCCATGACTAACTGCAGGACATCCCCGGCTGTGTACTTTGTCCATTCTTAACTCCATGACTGACTGCAGGACTTTACCAGCTGGGTACATTGTCCAGTCTCAACCCCGTTACTAACTAGTGGTCTTTACCAACTGGGTACCTTTTTCAGTCTCAACTCCATGACTAACTGCAAGACTTTACCGGCTGGGTACCTTGTCTAATCTAAACTCCATGATTAACTGCAGTGCTTTACCGGAAGGGTATCTTAGCCATTCTCAACTACATGATTATCTGAAGGACTTTAATGGCTGTGTACCTTGTCCATTCTCAAATCCATGACTAACTGCACAACTTTACCCTCTACATAGCTTGTCAATTCTCAGCTCCGTGACTAACTGCACGACTTTATTGGCTGCGTACCTTAGCCATTCTCAACAACGTGCCTAACTGCAGCACTTTACTGGCTGGTTACCTTTGTCATTCCACACTCCATGATTAACTGCAGGGCTTTACCAGAAGGGTTCTTGCACATTCTCAACTACATGATTATCTGATGGACTTTACTGGCTGTGTACCTTGTCCATTCTCAAATCCATGATTTACTGCAGGGCTTTACCAGAAGCATATCTTGGCCATTCTCAACTCCATGATTATCTGAAGGAATTTACCGGCTAGATACCTTTTCCAATCTCAACTCCATGACTAACTGTAGGACTTTACTGGCTGGGATCCTTCTCCATTCTCAACTCCATGACAAACTGCAGGACTTCACCGGCTGGGTAAGTTCTCCAACCTCAACTCCATTACTAACTAGAGGACTTTATCGGCTGGGTACCTTGTCCAATCTCAACTCCATGACTAACTGCAGGACGTTATTGGCTGGGTACCTTGTCCATTCTTAACTCCATGTCTAAATGCAGGAGTTTACCAGCTGGGTACCTTGGCCATTCTCTATTCGATGACTAATGGCAGTACTTTACCAAGTGGGTATCTTGTCCAATCTCAACTCCATGACAAACTGCAGGACATTACTGGCTGGGTACCTTATACATTCTCTACTCCATGACTAACTGCAGGCCTTCCCCAGCTGTGTACCTTGTCCATTCTTAACTCCATGACTGACTACAGGACTTTACCAGCTGGGTACGTTGTCCAGTCTCAACCCCGTTACTAACTAGTGGACTTTACCAACTGGGTACCTTTTTCAGTCTCAACTCCATGACTAACTGCAAGACTTTACCGGCTGGGTACCTTGTCTAATCTCAACTCCATGACTATCTGCAGGTCTTGACCGGCTGGGTACCTTCTCCAATCTCAACTCCATGTAACAACTGCAGAACTTCACAGGCTGTGTACCTTGTACATTCTGAACTCCGTGACTAACTACAGGACTTTACCGGCTGGTTACCTTGTCCAATCTCAACTCCATGACTAACTGGAGTACTTTACCGGCAGGGTATCTTGTACATTCTTAACTCCACGACTAACTGCATGACTTTACTGGCTGGGAACCTTCACTATTCTCAACTCCACGTCGAACTGCAGGACTTTACCGGCTGGGTACGTTCTCCAATCTCAACTCCATTACTAACTGCAGGACTTCACCGGCTGGGTAAGTTCTCCAACCTCAACTCCATTACTAACTAGAGGACTTTATCGGCTGGGTACCTTGTCCAATCTCAACTCCGTGACTAACTGCACGACTTTACTGGCTGATTACCTTTGCCATTCCAAACTCCATGACTAACTGCAGGACTTTACCGGCTGCGTAGCTCAGCGATTCTCAACTCCGTGACTAACTGCAAGACTTTACCGGCTGGGTACATTGTCCAATCTCAACTCCATGACTAACTGCAGTTTCTTTACCTTTGATTAACTGCAGGGTTTTACCAGAAGCGTATCTTGTCCAATCTCAACTCCATGACTAACTGGAGGACATTACCGGCAGGGTATCTTGTGCAATCTTAACTCCATGACTAACTGCAGGGCTTTACTGGCTGGGAACTTTCTCCATTCTCAACTCCATGACTAACTGCAGGGCTTTACTGGCTGGGAACCTTCACCATTCTCAACTCCATGATGAACTGCAGGACTTCACAGGCTGTGTACCTTGTACATTCTCAACTGCATGACTAACTGCACGACTTTACCGGCTGCATACCATTGCCATTCCAAACTCCATGACTAACTGCAGGAATTTACCGGCTGGGTACCTTCTCCAATCTCAACTCCATGACAAACTGCATGACTTTACTGTCTGGCTACCTTGACCATTCTCAACTGCAAGACAAACTGCAGGGCTTTACCGACTGTGTACCTTGGCTATTCTCAACTAACTGCCTAACTGCAGCACTTTACTGGCTGGTTTCCTTTGCCATTCCACACTCCATGACTAACTGCAGGAATTTACCTAATGGCTACGTTATCCAATCACAACTCCATGATTAACTGCAGGGCTTTTCCGGCAGGGTATCTTGGCCATTATCAACTCCATGATTATCTGAAGAATGTTACTGTCTGGGTATCTTGTCCAATCTCAACTGCATGAATTTACCGGCTGCATACCTTGGCGATTCTCAACTCTGTGACTAACTGCTTGACTTTACTGGCTGGTTACCTTTGCCATTCCAAACTCCATGACTAACTGCAGGAATTTACCTAATGTGTACGTTATCCAATCTCAACTCCATGATTATCTGCAGGTTTTGACAGGCTGGGTACCTTGTCCAATCTCAACTCCATGACTAACTGCAGGACTTTACCATTGCGTACCTTGGCTATCCTCAAATTCATGACTTACTGCAGGACTTTACCAGCAGGGTATCTTGTGCAATCTTAACTCCATGACTCACTGTAGGATTTTACCAGCAGGGTATCTTGTGCAATCTTAACTCCATGACTAACTACAGGTCTTTACCGGCTGGGTATCTTGTCAAATCTCAACTCCATGACTAACTACAGGTCTTTACTGGCTGGGTATCTTGTCAAATCTCAACTCCATGACTAACTGCAGGACGTTACCTGCTGTGTACCTTGTCCATTCTCAACTCCATGACTAAATGCAAGGCTTTACCAGCTGGGTACCTTGTCCATTCTTAACTCCATGACTAAATGCAGCACTTTACCAAGTGGGTATCTTGTCCAATCTCAACTCCATGACTAACTGCAGTTCTTTACCTGCTGGGTACCTAGTCCATTCTCAACTGCATAACTAAATGCAGGAGTGAACCGGCTGTGTACCTTGGCCTTTCTCATCTCCATGATTAACTGCAGGGCTTTACCAGAAGCATATCTTGGCCATTCTGAACTCCATGATTATCTGAAGGAATTTACTGGCTAGATACCTTTTCCAATCTCAACTCTATGACTAACTGTAGGACTTTACTGGCTGGGATCCTTCTCCAATCTCAACTCCATGACGAACTGTAGGACTTCACCGGCTGGGTAAGTTCTCCAACCTCAACTCCATTACTAACTAGAGGACTTTATCGGCTGGGTACCTTGTCCAATCTCAACACCATGACTAACTGCAGAACGTTACTGGCTGGGTACCTTGTCCATTCTTAACTCCATGTCTAAATGCAGGAGTTTACCAGCTGGGAACCTTGGCCATTCTCTACTCGATGACTAATGGCAGTACTTTACCAAGTGGGAACCTTGCCCAATCTCAACTCCATGACAAACTGCAGGACTTTACTGGCTGGGTACCTTTTTCAGTCACACCTCCATGACTAACTGCAGGACATTACCAGCTGCGTACCTTGGCCATTCTCAACTACGTGCCTCACTGCAGCACTTTACTAGCTGGTTAACTTTGCCATTCCACACTCCATGACTAACTGCAGGACTTCACAGGCTGTGTACCTTGTACATTCCGAACTCCGTGACTAACTGCAGGACTTTACCGGCTCGTTACGTTGTCCAATCTCAACTCCATGACGAACTGCAGAACTCCACAGGCTGTGTACCTTGTACATTCTGAACTCCGTGCCTAACTGCAGCACTTTACTGGCTGGTTAACTTTGCCATTCCAAACTCCATGACTAACTGCAGGACATCCCCGGCTGTGTACTTTGTCCATTCTTAACTCCATGACTGACTGCAGGACTTTACCAGCTGGGTACATTGTCCAGTCTCAACCCCGTTACTAACTAGTGGTCTTTACCAACTGGGTACCTTTTTCAGTCTCAACTCCATGACTAACTGCAAGACTTTACCGGCTGGGTACCTTGTCTAATCTAAACTCCATGATTAACTGCAGTGCTTTACCGGAAGGGTATCTTAGCCATTCTCAACTACATGATTATCTGAAGGACTTTAATGGCTGTGTACCTTGTCCATTCTCAAATCCATGACTAACTGCACAACTTTACCCTCTACATAGCTTGTCAATTCTCAGCTCCGTGACTAACTGCACGACTTTATTGGCTGCGTACCTTAGCCATTCTCAACAACGTGCCTAACTGCAGCACTTTACTGGCTGGTTACCTTTGTCATTCCACACTCCATGATTAACTGCAGGGCTTTACCAGAAGGGTTCTTGCACATTCTCAACTACATGATTATCTGATGGACTTTACTGGCTGTGTACCTTGTCCATTCTCAAATCCATGATTTACTGCAGGGCTTTACCAGAAGCATATCTTGGCCATTCTCAACTCCATGATTATCTGAAGGAATTTACCGGCTAGATACCTTTTCCAATCTCAACTCCATGACTAACTGTAGGACTTTACTGGCTGGGATCCTTCTCCATTCTCAACTCCATGACAAACTGCAGGACTTCACCGGCTGGGTAAGTTCTCCAACCTCAACTCCATTACTAACTAGAGGACTTTATCGGCTGGGTACCTTGTCCATTCTTAACTCCATGTCTAAATGCAGGAGTTTACCAGCTGGGTACCTTGGCCATTCTCTATTCGATGACTAATGGCAGTACTTTACCAAGTGGGTATCTTGTCCAATCTCAACTCCATGACAAACTGCAGGACATTACTGGCTGGGTACCTTATACATTCTCTACTCCATGACTAACTGCAGGCCTTCCCCAGCTGTGTACCTTGTCCATTCTTAACTCCATGACTGACTACAGGACTTTACCAGCTGGGTACGTTGTCCAGTCTCAACCCCGTTACTAACTAGTGGACTTTACCAACTGGGTACCTTTTTCAGTCTCAACTCCATGACTAACTGCAAGACTTTACCGGCTGGGTACCTTGTCTAATCTCAACTCCATGACTATCTGCAGGTCTTGACCGGCTGGGTACCTTCTCCAATCTCAACTCCATGTAACAACTGCAGAACTTCACAGGCTGTGTACCTTGTCCAATCTCAACTCCGTGACTAACTGCACGACTTTACTGGCTGATTACCTTTGCCATTCCAAACTCCATGACTAACTGCAGGACTTTACCGGCTGCGTAGCTCAGCGATTCTCAACTCCGTGACTAACTGCAAGACTTTACCGGCTGGGTACATTGTCCAATCTCAACTCCATGACTAACTGCAGTTTCTTTACCTTTGATTAACTGCAGGGTTTTACCAGAAGCGTATCTTGTCCAATCTCAACTCCATGACTAACTGGAGGACATTACCGGCAGGGTATCTTGTGCAATCTTAACTCCATGACTAACTGCAGGGCTTTACTGGCTGGGAACTTTCTCCATTCTCAACTCCATGACTAACTGCAGGGCTTTACTGGCTGGGAACCTTCACCATTCTCAACTCCATGATGAACTGCAGGACTTCACAGGCTGTGTACCTTGTACATTCTCAACTGCATGACTAACTGCATGACTTTACCGGCTGCATACCATTGCCATTCCAAACTCCATGACTAACTGCAGGAATTTACCGGCTGGGTACCTTCTCCAATCTCAACTCCATGACAAACTGCATGACTTTACTGTCTGGCTACCTTGACCATTCTCAACTGCAAGACAAACTGCAGGGCTTTACCGACTGTGTACCTTGGCTATTCTCAACTAACTGCCTAACTGCAGCACTTTACTGGCTGGTTTCCTTTGCCATTCCACACTCCATGACTAACTGCAGGAATTTACCTAATGGCTACGTTATCCAATCACAACTCCATGATTAACTGCAGGGCTTTTCCGGCAGGGTATCTTGGCCATTATCAACTCCATGATTATCTGAAGAATGTTACTGTCTGGGTATCTTGTCCAATCTCAACTGCATGAATTTACCGGCTGCATACCTTGGCGATTCTCAACTCTGTGACTAACTGCATGACTTTACTGGCTGGTTACCTTTGCCATTCCAAACTCCATGACTAACTGCAGGAATTTACCTAATGTGTACGTTATCCAATCTCAACTCCATGATTATCTGCAGGTTTTGACAGGCTGGGTACCTTGTCCAATCTCAACTCCATGACTAACTGCAGGACTTTACCATTGCGTACCTTGGCTATCCTCAAATTCATGACTTACTGCAGGACTTTACCAGCAGGGTATCTTGTGCAATCTTAACTCCATGACTCACTGTAGGATTTTACTGGCTGGGAACTTTCTCCATTCTCAACTCCATGACTAAGTGCAGGAATTTACCTGCTGGGTACATGGTCCAATCTCAACTCCATGACTAACTGCAGGACTTCACCGGATGTGTACGTTGTCCATTGTGAACTTCATTATCCAATCTCAACTCCATGACTACCTGCAGAACTTTGCCAGCTGAGTGCCTTGGCCATTCACAAATCCATGACGAAATGCAGGTCTTTACCGGCTGGGTACCTTCTCCAATCTCAACTCCATTACTAACTACACGACTTTACCGGCTGCGTACCTTGGCCATTCCAAACTCCATGACTAACTGCAGGAATTTACCGAATGGGTACCTTGGCCGTTCTCAACTCCATGAATAACTGCAGGACCTTACCGGCTGGTTATCTTGGCAATACTCCTCTATTTCTATCTGCAGGTCTTTACCATTTGGGTACCTTGTCCATTCTGAACTCCATGACTAACTGCAGAAATTTACCGGCTGGTACCTTGGCCAATCTGAACTCCATGGACAAGAGCAGCGGCGGCCATTTTCAAATTGTCCAATTGCGTCTCAGATCGGAGTTCTGAGAGGCGGGACTGCGCAGGCGGGTAAGGAGGCCTGGGAAGGAGGGAAGATATAAAAAGAACACAGCCTTAAGAAGCGGGCAGCTTCGTTTGTGGGCAGCAGAGTGAGTCGGGAGCAGAGTGTAGAGCTTGGGCTCAGGGGGCTTAGGCGGAAGAGGGCACAGTAGGCTTATCTTTTAGTTCTTGTTATTGTCAGTTATTTGGGAAGTATGATTGTGAGAGCAGCTTGTTGTTCTCGGTGTCGGATGTGGGAGATCCTGGAGTCTCCGAGCCTCCCGGATGTCCACATCTGCGCCAGGTGCGCTGAACTGCAGCTCCTGAAGGACCGAGTTAGGGAACTGGAGCTGCAGCTCGATGACCTTCGCCTGGTCAGGGAGAGTGAGGAGGTGATAGAGAGGAGTTACAGACAGGTGGTCACTCCGGGGCCACGGGAGGCAGATAGGTGGGTCACGGTCAGGAAGGGGAAGAGGCAGGTACTAGAGAGTACCCCAGCGGCTGTACCCCTTGACAATAAGTACTCATGTTTGAGTACTGTTGGGGGGGACAGCCTACCTGGTGGAAGTGACAGTGGCCGGGCCTCCGGCACAGAGGACGGCCCTGTAGCTCAGAAAGGTAGGGATAGAAGAAAGAGGACCATAGTAATAGGGGACTCGATAGTCAGGGGTTCAGACAGGCGGTTCTGTGGAGGTGATCGGGAATCCCGGATGGTAATTTGCCTCCCTGGTGCCAGGGTTCGGGACGTTTCTGATCGCGTCCAAGATATCCTGAAGTGGGAGGGTGAGGAGCCAGAGGTCGTGGTACATGTAGGTACCAATGACATAGGTAGGAAAGGGGAAGAGGTCCTGAAACGAGAGTATAGGGAGTTAGGAAGGCAGTTAAGAAGGACCGCAAAGGTAGTAATCTCGGGATTACTGCCTGTGCCACGCGACAGTGAGAGTAGGAATGGAATTAGATGGAGGATGAACGCGTGGCTGTGGGATTGGTGCAGGGGGCAGGGATTCAAGTTTCTGGATCACTGGGACCTCTTCTGGGGCAGGCGTGACCTGTTCAAGAAGGACGGGTTACACTTGAATCCTGGGGGGACCAATATCCTAGCGGGGAGGTTTGCTAGGGCTACAGGGCAGACTTTAAACTAGTAAGATGGGGGGGCGGGAATCAATTTGAGGAAACGATGGGAGGAGAGGTTAGTTCACCAGTAGAGCAAGTAAATAGACAGTGTGTGAGGGAGGAAAGGCAGGTGATGGAGAAGGGATGCGCTCAGCCCAAAGATGTAAGGGAGAAGAAAGAAAAGGATAATAAATTTGAATGCATTGTTAGGGATGAAAAGAGAGGAGGAGGTGGAGAGTATCTTAACTGTATCTATTTTAATGCTAGGAGCATTGTAAGAAAGGTGGATGAGCTTAAAGCGTGGATTGATACCTGGAATTATGATGTTGGAGCTATTAGTGAAACATGGTTGCAGGAAGGGTGTGATTGACAACTAAATATTCCTGGATTTAGTTGCTTCAGGTGTGATAGAGTAGGAGGGGCCAGAGGAGGAGGTGTTGCATTGCTTGTCCGAGAAAATTTTATGGCGGTGCTTTGGAAGGATAGATTAGAGAGCTCCTCCAGGGAGGCTATTTGGGTGGAATTGAGGAATGGGAAAGGTGTAGTAACACTGATAGGAGTGTATTATAGGCCACCTAATGGGGAGCGTGAGTTGGAAGAGCAAATGTGTAAGGAGATAGCAGATATTTGTAGTAAACACAAGGTGGTGATTGTGGGAGATTTTAATTTTCCACACGTAGACTGGGAAGCTCATTCTGTAAAAGGGCTGGATGGTTTAGAGTTTGTGAAATGTGTGCAGGATAGTTTTTTGCAACAATACATAGAAGTACCGACTAGAGATGGGGCAGTGTTGGATCTCCTGTTAGGGAATGCGATAGGTCAGCTGACAGATGTATGTGTTGGGGAGCACTTCGGGTCCAGTGATCACAATAGCATTAGCTTCAATATAATTATGGAGAAGGACAGGACAGGACCTAGAGTTGAGATTTTTGATTGGAGAAAGGCTAACTTTGAGGAGATGCGAAGGGATTTAGAGAGAGTGGATTGGGTCAAGTTGTTTTATGGGAAGGATGTAATAGAGAAATGGAGGTCATTTAAGGGTGAAATTATGAGGGTACAGAATCTTGATGTTCCTGTTAGCTTGAAAGGAAAGGTTAAAGGTTTGAAAGCACCATAGTTTTCAAGGGATATTAGAAATTTGGTTCGGAAAAAGAGGGATATCTACAATAGATATAGGCAGCATGGAGTAAAGGAATTGCTCGAGGAATATAAAGAATGTAAAAGGAATCTTAAGAAAGAGATTAGAAAAGCTGAAAGAAGATACGAGGTTGGTTTGGCAAATAAGGTGAAAGTAAATCTGAAAGGTTTCTACAGTTATATTAAAAGCAAGAGGATAGTGAGGGATAAAATTGGCCCCTTAGAGAATCAGAGTGGTCAGCTATGTGTGGAGCCGAGGGAGATGGGAGAGATTTTGAACGATTTCTTCTCTTCGGTATTCACTAAGGAGAAGGATATTGAATTGTGTAAGGTGTGGGAAACAAGTAAGGAAGTTATGGAACCTATGACAATTAAAGAGGTGGAAGTACTGGCGCTTTTAAGAAATTTAAAAGTGGATAAATCTCCGGGTCCTGACAGGATATTCCCCAGAGAATATCCTTGAGGGAAGTTTGTGTAGAAATAGCAGGAGCTCTGACGGAGATCTTTAAGATGTCATTATTTGTGCGTGGAAGGTCATGTTTGACAAACCTTATTGAATTTTTTGAAGAAGTTACGAGGAATGTTGACGAGGGTAAGGCAGTGGATGTAGTCTATATGGACTTCACAGTCACGGTGAGATACTCACTTTGACACACTGAGTCCTGTCGTGAAGCAACCGTTGAAAATCTTCCCGCCACTTTTTATGAGATAACAACCAAGTGAGCCCACATCACTCAAGGATACCCATGTCACCAACTAACCTCCCGACCCAGGCATCTTTGAAACCGGGAAGAAACCGGAACACCTCGAATAAAACCGGGAGGAAACCAGAACACCTGGAATAAAACCAGGAGGAAACCAGAACACCTGGAATAGAACTGGCAGGAAACCGGAACACCTGGAATAAAACCGGCAGGAAACCGGAACACCTGGAATAGAACTGGCAGGAAACCAGAACTCTTGGAATAAAACCGGGAGGAAACCGGAACACCTGGAATAGAACTGGCAGGAAACCAGAATACCTGGAATAAAACCAGGAGGAAACCGGAACACCTGGAATCGAACTGGCAGGAAACCAGAACACCTGGAATAAAACCAGGAGGAAACCGGAACACCTGGAATAGAACTGGCACGAAGCCAGAACACCTGGAATAAAACTGGGAGGAAACCGGAACACCTGGAATAAAACTGGGAGGAAACCGGAACACCTGGAATAAAACCGGGAGGAAACCGGAACACCTGGAATAGAACTGGCAGGAAGCCAGAACTCTTGGAATGAAACCGGGAGGAAACCGGAACACCTGGAATAGAACTGGCAAGAAACCAGAACTCCTGGAATGAAACCGGGAGGAAACCGGAACACCTGGAATAGAACTGGCAGGAAACCAGAACTCTTGGAATAAAACCGGGAGGAAACCGGAACACCTGGAATAGAACTGGCAGGAAACCAGAACACCTGGAATAAAACCGGCAGGAAACCGGAACACCTGGAATAGAACTGGCAGGAAACCAGAACACCTGGAATAAAACCGGGAGGAAACCGGAACACCTGGAATAGAACTGGCAGGAAACCAGAACACCTGGAATAAAACCACGTATTCACAGAGAGAACATACAAGAATTGAACCAGGTTCACTGGCACTGTAACCACCATGTTACAGTGCAGCCTCAAACTTATACTGAGCTCTTAAAGATAGCGGAGTCAAGGGATATGGGGAGAAGGCAGGAACAGGGTACTGATTGTGGATGATTAGCCATGATCACATTGAATGGCGGTGTTGGCTCGATGGGCCAAATGGTCTGCTCCTGCACCTATTGTCTATTGTAACTACAATTAAAAACAAGGTTATTTATCTGGTAAAGTACAAGTCAACGATAGTTGCATAATGAAAATTCTGCTCCTAAAAATGAATTCCAGTGATTTACAGGAGTTTATTTTTCAAACTTGAGAAAACACTGTCATCTCCACTTGTGCCAGGTTCTGCTTTTTCTTCACTCAAAAATGAGTTGACAATGGGTAACTGGTCCATTCATTCATTTTTTCTTTTGCATTCTTTTTCTTTTTCCTTCCCTCTTCCTTTTACCAGGAGCATAAGTTTTTCACTCCATTGCATTCTGGCACCCATCAGAATTGAAATTGGAATTGGATTGTTATTGCCACATGAACTGAGGTGACCTGTAAAGCTTGTCTTGCATACAGGTCAGATTGTTACACAGCGCACTGAGATTAATAACTGAATGTGGAGAAAGTTTAATGCAGGTGAACACTGAGCTGAAGACCACAATGAGGTCAAGGGTCCATTTTATCGAACTAGGGAACCAATCAATAATCTTATACCAAACACGAGGAACTCTGCAAATGCTGGAAATTCAAGCAACACACACAAAATGCTGATGGAACGCAGCAGGCCAGGCAGCAGCTATAGGGAGAAACACTGTCAACGTTTCCTGATGAAGGGTCTCGGCCGGAAACGTAGAAAGTGCTTCTCCTTATAGATGCTACCTGACCTGCTGTGTTCCACCAGCATTTTGTGAATAATCTTATACCAGTGAGGGAAGCTTTATTTCAGCTGAGTGGTAGGTGCTTTCAGGCTTTTGTATGATGGATGACGGGAGAAGAGAGAATGTCTGGTGTGAGTGGGATCTTTGATTTGTCTGGATTAGACGGAATCCATGAGGGAGAGGCCGATTCGCGTTGTGTCCACAGCTCTGCAGTTTCTTGCAGCAGTTGTCATATCACGCCATGATCCAGATAGGATCATTTCTGAGCTGTGATGAGTTCAATTCCCACTTTGTCTACGCAATCTCTGCGCGTCCCTACAGGATTGCTGGCTCAATAGAGCTGCGTTTTTACAAATACTCAGAGTCACCCATCTGTCCTCAACATTTTAAAATGATCCCATGTGATTATTTCAGGGGATTAGACAAATCCCACCTTATATCATCTGGCCAAAATTTAACTCATAGCCAAAATTATTAACAAAGTAAAATATATTACAACATAGAAAAGTGCTGTGTGACATGGTGGCCCAGCAGTAGTGTTTTGTTATTTCAGCACCAAAAACACGGGTTCAATTCTTGCTGCCGTCTGTAAGACGTTCCTATGTTCTCCCTAAGACAGCATCTTTCCTCTGAGTGCTCAGGTTTCCTCCCACATTCTAAAGACTTGGGATTTAGTAGGTCATGTAGGTGTAATTGGGCGGAGTGGGATTGTAGGCCTGGAAGGGTCTGTTACCCTAAATAGAGTTTAGGGGGCAGGGGCAGGGGCAGTCCTGTGATGTTGTGTCCAATTCACAATTTGTGTCAAATTTGCTTCATTTTTGTTTGTGGAACTTGGTTGTGCATAAATCGGCATCTCAGAAATACACAATAACTGTAAAATTCTTCATGCTGTGTTAAGAATGCATGCTTTTCCCTTCTCTAATTTTCAATTACTTACTCATCCCTGTGCTGAATGATTGCAATAAACACACCCCTCTGGTGCAGTGACTTAGAATGAGTGTCCTTTTCAGAGAATGCAAGCATTAACCGTGTCCTTGGGCACAAGCCACTGTTGTACTGAGGAGCTCTATTGCCAGGCAAAGCTAACCTTCAAAGTGGAATAACAAGCTATCTGGATGACTAAGCGAATGAGTGCACTGGATGACATGCTGCTGAGTCATACACGGCACAAGGTATTGGTGTCAGCTTTTGTTCTGCATATCAAATTACCTGAAGTTCATTAATTATCAGCAACCCTAGATGCAGATAAATCCAGGTTTTTGTTAAGTGATTCCAGAAGACCATAAGATATAGGAGCAGAATTAGGCCATTTGGTCCTTTGAGCCTGCTCCTCCATTTCATCATGGCTGATCCAATTTTCCTCTCAGCCCCAGTCTCCTGCCCAATCCCTTCATGTCCTGACTAATCAAGAATCTATCAACACCTGCCTTAAATATACATAAAGACTTGGCCTCCACAGCTGTCTGTGGCAAAGAATTCCACAGTTTTATCACTCTCTGGCTAAAGGAACTCCTCATCTCTGTTCATGTGTACTCCGGTCCTAGTCTCTCCCACCATAGAAAACATCCTCTCCACTTCTACTCTGTTGAGGCCTGTCAATTTTCGATAGGTTTCAATGGGGCCATCCCTCATTCTTCTGAATTCCAGAGAATACAGACCCAGTCCCATCAAACGATCTCCCAATGACAAGCCGTTCAATCCTGGAAACATTTTCGTGAGCCTCCTTTGAACCCTCTCCAGTTTCAGCACAAACTTTCTAAGATGAGGGACCCAGAACTGCTCACAATATTCCATGAGCCCTCACCAGTTCTTCGTAAAGTCTCAACATTACATCCTTGCTTTTACATTCTAGTTCTCTTGAAATGATTACTAATATTGTACTCGCCCTCCTCACCACAGACTCAACCTGCAAAATAATCTTTAGGGAATCCTGCACAAGGTCTCCTGATCCCTTTGTGCTTCAGTTTTCTGTATCTTCTCTCCATTTAGAAAATAGTCAACCCTTTCATTTCTTCTACCAATGTGCATGTCCATACACTTCCTGCCACTGTATTCCATCTGCCATTTCTTTGCCCACTCTTCTAATCTGTCTGTCCTTCTGTAGCCTCTCTACTTCCTCAAACTACCTGTCGCTTCATATTGTCTGCAAACTTCGCAAACAAAGCCATCAATTCCTTCATCCAAATCATTGACATATAACATAGAAAGAATCAGTCCCAACATAGCCCCTGTGAAACATCACTAGTTACTAGCAACCAACCAGGAAAAGCTCCCTTTATTCTCACTCTTTGCCTCCTGCCAGTCAGCCAATGCTCTAACCAGGCTAACATCTTTCCTGCAATACCATGGGCTTGTAGCTTGTTAAGCAGCCTTATGTGTGGCACCTTGTCAAAGGTCTTCTGAAAATACAAGTACACAACTTCAACCGATTCTCCTTTGTTTATCCGGCTTGTTACTTCTTCAAAGAATTCCAACAGATTTATCAGGGAAGATTGTCCCTTGAGGAAATCATGCTGACTACAACCTATTTTATCATGGGCCTCCAAGTACTTTGAGACCTCACCTTTAGCAATCGACTCCAACATCTTCCCAACCACTGAGGTCAGTCTAATTGGCCTATGGTTTCCGTTCTTCTGCCTCTCTCCCTTCTTGGAGTGATATTTGCAATTTTCCAGTCTTCTGGAACCATTTCAGAATCTGTTGATTCTTAAAAGTTCATTACTAATGCCTCCACAATCTCTTTAGCCACCTCTTTCAGAACCCTGGGGTGTACATCAACTGGCCCAGGCGACTTATCTATCTTCAGACCTTTCAGTTTCCCAAGAACCTTCTCTCTAGTTTGGTAACTTCACACACTTCCTGCCCCCTGAAACTTGGAAATATGGCTCGTGTCCCAACTAAGTGATGGACATGAGCTTCCTGTAGAAGTAGTAGAGGCCAGTTCAGTTGTGTCATTTAAGGTGAAATTGGATAGGTATATGGACAGGAAAGGAGTGGAGGGTTATGGGCTGAGTGCGGGTAGGTGGGACTAGGTGAGATTAAGGGTTCGGCACGGACTAGGAGGGCCAAGATGGCCTGTTTCCGTGCTGTGATTGTTATATGGTTATATGGACAGCAAACAGAAATACGCTGTCTTTGGGATGTGGTGCTAAAATATGGTACAAGGAGATGAGTGTGCAAGAAGGAACCTTCCACTGGGGCTAAGTGTGACTCCAACTAGAAATCTTTCAGGGGAACCTGAGGGGGAAGTTCTTCAGTCAGAGGGTGTTGAGAGTGTGGAATGAGTTGGCAGCAGAGGTGATGAATGTGGGTTTGATTGTAACACTTAAGAGAAATTTGGATAATTGCATGGATGGGGTACAGAGGGCTGTAGGTTGAAGGGACTGGGCAGAATAACAGGTTGGCATGGATCGGTTGGGCTGAAGGGCCTGTTTTGGTGCTGCGGTGCTCTAAAACTCTGAGAGACAAAGTTAGATTGGAGAGCCAGAGACTTTTTTCCCTAGGACAGCAATGGTTATTATGAAGGGGCATGCATTTAAAGAGATTGCAGCAAAGTATTGGGGAGGTGTCAGAGGTGCCTATTTTACACAGTGAGGTGGTGGTAGAGGTAGATACAGTAAAAACATTTAAGAATCTCTGAGATAGACATCTGGATGAGTGAAAAATGGAGGGTGGTGGCAATGAGGGAGGGAATAGTTAATTTGGTCTCAGACCAGGGTCAAAGTCCAGCACACACGAAGAAATCTGCAATGCTGGAAATTCAAGCAACACACACAAAATGCTGGTGGAATGCAGCAGGCAAGGCAGCATCTATTGGAAGAAGCACTGTCGACGTTTCAGGCCGAGACCTTTCGTCAGGACTAACTGAAAAGAAAGATAGTATGAGATTTGAAAGTAGTGGGGGGAAGAGGGAAATGTAAAATGATAGGAGAAGACCGGAGGGGGTGGGATGAAGCTAACAGCTGGAAAGATGATTGGCAAAAGAGATACAGAGCTGGAGAAGGGAAAGGATCATGGGACGGGAGGCGTCGGAGAAAGAAAGAGGGGTGGGGGGAAGCACAAGAAGCAGATGGAGAACAGACAAACAATTAAATATGTCAGTGATGGGGTAAGAAGGGGTGGGGGGGGGGCATTAACCAAAGTTAGAGAAGTCAATGATCATGCCATCAGGTTGGAGGCTAACCATCTGGAATATAAGGTGTTGTTCCTGCAACATGAGATTGGATTCAATGAATTCAATGGTTTTTGACCGTGTCTGGACAGTATGGTGGTGGAGTGATTTGACCGTGACTGGACAGTACGGTGGTGGAGTGGTTTGACCGTGACTGGACAGTACAGTGGTGGAGTGGTCTGACCGTGACTGGACAGTACAGTGGTGGAGTGGTCTGACTGTGACTGGACAGTACAGTGGTGGAGTGGTTTGACCGTGACTGGACAGTACGGTGGTGGAGTGGTTTGACCGTGACTGGACAGTACGGTGGTGGAGTGGTCTGACCGTGACTGGACAGTACAGTGGTGGAGTGGTTTGACCGTGACTGGACAGTACAGTGGTGGAGTGGTCTGACCATGACTGGACAGTACAGTGGTGGAGTGGTCTGACCGGGACCGGACAGTACAGTGGTGGAGTGGTCTGACCGGGACCAGACAGTACAGTGGTGAAGTAGTTTGACCGTGACTGGACAGTACAGTGGTGGAGTGGTCTGACCGTGACTGGACAGTATAGTGGTTAAGTGGTTTGACCGTGACTGGACAGTACAGTGGTGTAGTTGCTTCACCGTGACTTTACAGTACAGTGGTTGAGTGGTTGGACTGTGACTAGAAAGTGCAGTGGTGGAGTGGTCTGACCGTTTCTGGACAGTACAGTGGTGGTGTGCTTTAACCGTGAGTGGACAGTAAAGTGGTGGAGTAGTTTGACCGTGACTGGACAGTACAGTGGTGTAGTAGTTTGACCGTGACTGGACAGTATAGTGGTTAAGCGGTTTGACTGTGAGTGGATAGTACAGTGGTGGAGTGGTTTGACCGTGAGTGGACAGTATAATGGTGGAGTGGTTTGACCGTGACTGGACAGAATACTTGTGTTGTGGTTTGACCGTGAGTGGACAGTATATTAGATGAGTGGTTTGACCGTGACTGGACAGTACAGTGGTGGAGTTGTCTGACCATGACTGGACAGTACAGTGGTGGAGTGGTTTGACCGTGAGTGGACAGTATAATGGTGAAGTGGTTTGACCGAGACTGGACAGTACAGTGGTGGAGTGGTCTGACCTTAAGTGGACAGTATAGTTTTGGAGTGGTCTGACCGTGAATGGACAGTACAGTGATGTAGTGGTTTGTCCGTGACTGGACAGTATAGTGGTGGAGTGGTCTGACCATGACTGTACAGTACAGTGGTGGAGTGGTCTGACCTTAAGTGGACAGTATAGTGGTGGAGTGGTCTGACCGTGAATGGACAGTACAGTGATGTAGTGGTTTGTCCGTGACTGGACAGTATAGTGGTGGAGTGGTCTGACCGTAACTTGACAGTAAAGTGGTGGAGTGGTTTGACCGTGACTGGACCGTATAGTGGTGTATTGGTTTCACCGTGACTGGACAGTATAGTGGTGGAGTGGTTTGACCGTGACGGGACAGTACAGTGGTGGAGTGTTTTGACTGTGAGTGGACAGTATAGTGGTTTAGCGGTTTGACTGTGAGTGGATAGTACAGTGGTGGAGTGGGTTGACCGTGACTGGACAGTATAGTGGTGTAGTTGTTTGACCGTAACTGGACAGCATACAGTTCGAGTGGTCTGACCATGACTGGACAATACAATGGTGGAGAGGTTTGACCGTGACTAGACAGTATAGTGGTGCAGTTGTTTGACCGTGACAGGACAATATAGTGGTGGAGTGGTCTGACCATGACTGGACAGTACAGTAGTGGAGTGCTTTGACCGTGAATGGACAGTATAGTGGTGGAGTGGTTTGAAATTGACTGGACAGTATAGTGGTGGAGTGGTTGGACCGTGAGTGGAGTGTATCGTGGTGTGGTAGATTGACCGTGACTGGGCTGTATAGTGGTGTAGTGGATTGACCTTGACTTTACAGTACAGTGGTTGAGTGGTTTGACCATGACTGGACAGTGCAGTGGTGGAGTGGTCTGACCATGACTGGACAATACAGTGGTGTAGCAGTTTGCCCGTGACTGGACAGTATAGTGGTGGAGTGGTTTGACCGTGACTGGACAGTATAATGGTGGATTGGTCTGACCGTGACTGGTCAGTACAGTGGTGGAGTGGTCTGACCATAACTGGACAGTACAGTATTGGAGTGGTTTGACCGTGACTGGACAGTAGAGTGGTGGAGTGTTCTGACCGTGACTGGACAGTACAGTGGTGGAGTGGTCTGACCACAACTGGACAGTACATTATTGGAGTGGTTTGACCGTGACTGAACAGTACAGTGGTGGAGTGTTCTGACCATAATTGGACAGTACATTATTGGAGTGGTTTGACCGTGACTGAACCTTACAGTGATCAGTGTTCTGACCGTGACTGGACAGTACAGTGGTGGAGTGGTTTGACCGTGAGTGGACAGTATAATGGTGGAGTGGTTTGACCGAGACTGGACAGTACAGAGGTGGAGTGGTTTGACCGTGACTGGACAGAATACTGGTGTAGTTGTTTGACCCTGAGTGGACAGTATAATGGTGTAGTGGTTTGACCGTGAGTGGACAGTATATTAGATGAGTGGTTTGACCATGACTGGACAGTACAGTGGTGGAGTGGTCTGGCCGTAAGTTGACAATATAGTGGTGGAGTAGTCTGACCGTGAGTGGACAGTATAATGGTGGAGTGGTTTGACCGAGACTGGACAGTACAGAGGTGGAGTGGTTTGACCGTGACTGGACAGAATACTGGTGTAGTTGTTTGACCCTGAGTGGACAGTATAATGGTGTAGTGGTTTGACCGTGAGTGGACAGTATATTAGATGAGTGGTTTGTCCATGACTGGACAGTACAGTGGTGGAGTGGTCTGGCCGTAAGTTGACAATATAGTGGTGGAGTAGTCTGACCGTGACTGGACAGTACAGTAGTGGAGAGCTTTGACCGTGACTGGACAGTACAGTGGTGGAGTTGTCTGACCGTGACTGGTCAGTACAGTGGTGGAGTGGTCTGACCATAACTGGACAGTACAGTATTGGAGTGGTTTGACTGTGACTGGACAGTACAGTGGTCAGTGTTCTGACCGTGACTGGACAGTACAGTGGTGTAGTTGTTTGACCGTGAGTGGACAGTACAGTGGTCAGTGTTCTGACTGTGACTGGACAGTACAGTGGTGGAGTGGTTTGACCGTGACTGGACAGTACAGTGGTGGAGTGGTTTGACCATGACTGGACAGTACTGTGGTGGAGTGGTCTGACCGTGACTGGACAGTACAGTGGTGGAGTGGTTTGACCATGACTGGACAGAATAGTGGTGTAGTAGTTTGACCGTGACTGGACAGTACTGTGGTGGAGTGGTCTGACCGTGACTGGACAGTACAGTGGTGTAGTAGTTTGCCCGTGACTGGACAGTATAGTGGTGGAGTGGTTTGACCGTGACTGGACTGTGTAGTGGTGTATTGGTTTCACCGTGACTGGACCGAATAGTGGTGGAGTGGTTTGACCGTGACTGGACAGTACAGTGGTGGAGTTGTCTGACCGTGACTGGACAGTACTGTGGTGGAGTGGTTTGACCTTGAGTGGACAGTATAATGGTGGAGTAGACTGACCGTGACTGGCCAGTATAGTGGTTTAGCGGTTTGACTGGGAGTTGATAGTATAGTGTTGGAGTAGTCTGACCGTGACTGGACAGTATAGTGGTGTAGTTGTTTGACCGTAACTGGACAGTATAGAGGACGAGTGGTCTGACCATGACTGGACAATACAGTGGTGGGGTGGTCTGACCATGACTGGACAGTACAGTAGTGGATTGCTTTGACCGTGAGTGGACAGTATAGTGATGGAGTGGTTTGACCGTGACTGGACAGTATAGTGGTGGAGTGGTCTGACCGGGACCGGACACTACATTGGTGTAGTAGTTTGACCGTGACTGGACAGTATATTGGTGGTGTGGTCTGAACGTGCCTGGTCAGTACTGTGGTGGAGTGGTCTGACCATAACTGGACAGTACAGTATTGGAGTGGTTTGACCGTGACTGGACAGTACAGTGGTGGAGTGGTTTGACCGTGTCTGGACAGTACAGTGGTGGAGTGGTTTGACCGTGAGTGGACAGTATAATGGTGGAGTGGTTTGACCGAGACTGGACAGTACAGTGGTGGAGTGGTTTGACCGTGACTGGACAGAATAGTGGTGTAGTTGTTTGACCGTGACTGGACTGTACAGTGGTGGAGTTGTCTGACCGTGACTGGACAGTACAGTGGTGGAGTTGTCTGACCGTGACTGGACAGTACTGTGGTGGAGTGGTCTGACCATGACTGGACAATACAGTGGTGTAGCAGTTTGCCCGTGACTGGACAGTATAGTGGTGGAGTGGTTTGACCGTGACTGGACAGTATAATTGTGGAGTGGTTTGACCGTGACTGGACAGTACATTATTGGAGTGGTTTGACCGTGACTGAACCTTACAGTGATCAGTGTTCTGACCGTGACTGGACAGTACAGTGGTGGAGTGGTTTGACCGTGAGTGGACAGTATAATGGTGGAGTGGTTTGACCGAGACTGGACAGTACAGAGGTGGAGTGGTTTGACCGTGACTGGACAGAATACTGGTGTAGTTGTTTGACCCTGAGTGGACAGTATAATGGTGTAGTGGTTTGACCGTGAGTGGACAGTATATTAGATGAGTGGTTTGACCATGACTGGACAGTACAGTGGTGGAGTGGTCTGGCCGTAAGTTGACAATATAGTGGTGGAGTAGTCTGACCGTGAGTGGACAGTATAATGGTGGAGTGGTTTGACCGAGACTGGACAGTACAGAGGTGGAGTGGTTTGACCGTGACTGGACAGAATACTGGTGTAGTTGTTTGACCCTGAGTGGACAGTATAATGGTGTAGTGGTTTGACCGTGAGTGGACAGTATATTAGATGAGTGGTTTGTCCATGACTGGACAGTACAGTGGTGGAGTGGTCTGGCCGTAAGTTGACAATATAGTGGTGGAGTAGTCTGACCGTGACTGGACAGTACAGTAGTGGAGAGCTTTGACCGTGACTGGACAGTACAGTGGTGGAGTTGTCTGACCGTGACTGGTCAGTACAGTGGTGGAGTGGTCTGACCATAACTGGACAGTACAGTATTGGAGTGGTTTGACTGTGACTGGACAGTACAGTGGTCAGTGTTCTGACCGTGACTGGACAGTACAGTGGTGTAGTTGTTTGACCGTGAGTGGACAGTACAGTGGTCAGTGTTCTGACTGTGACTGGACAGTACAGTGGTGGAGTGGTTTGACCGTGACTGGACAGTACAGTGGTGGAGTGGTTTGACCGTGAGTGGACAGTACATTATTGGAGTGGTTTGACCATGACTGGACAGAATAGTGGTGTAGTAGTTTGACCGTGACTGGACAGTACTGTGGTGGAGTGGTCTGACCGTGACTGGACAGTACAGTGGTGTAGTAGTTTGCCCGTGACTGGACAGTATAGTGGTGGAGTGGTTTGACCGTGACTGGACTGTGTAGTGGTGTATTGGTTTCACCGTGACTGGACCGAATAGTGGTGGAGTGGTTTGACCGTGACTGGACAGTACAGTGGTGGAGTTGTCTGACCGTGACTGGACAGTACTGTGGTGGAGTGGTTTGACCTTGAGTGGACAGTATAATGGTGGAGTAGACTGACCGTGACTGGCCAGTATAGTGGTTTAGCGGTTTGACTGGGAGTTGATAGTATAGTGTTGGAGTAGTCTGACCGTGACTGGACAGTATAGTGGTGTAGTTGTTTGACCGTAACTGGACAGTATAGAGGACGAGTGGTCTGACCATGACTGGACAATACAGTGGTGGGGTGGTCTGACCATGACTGGACAGTACAGTAGTGGATTGCTTTGACCGTGAGTGGACAGTATAGTGATGGAGTGGTTTGACCGTGACTGGACAGTATAGTGGTGGAGTGGTCTGACCGGGACCGGACACTACATTGGTGTAGTAGTTTGACCGTGACTGGACAGTATATTGGTGGTGTGGTCTGAACGTGCCTGGTCAGTACTGTGGTGGAGTGGTCTGACCATAACTGGACAGTACAGTATTGGAGTGGTTTGACCGTGACTGGACAGTACAGTGGTGGAGTGGTTTGACCGTGTCTGGACAGTACAGTGGTGGAGTGGTTTGACCGTGAGTGGACAGTATAATGGTGGAGTGGTTTGACCGAGACTGGACAGTACAGTGGTGGAGTGGTTTGACCGTGACTGGACAGAATAGTGGTGTAGTTGTTTGACCGTGACTGGACTGTACAGTGGTGGAGTTGTCTGACCGTGACTGGACAGTACAGTGGTGGAGTTGTCTGACCGTGACTGGACAGTACTGTGGTGGAGTGGTCTGACCATGACTGGACAATACAGTGGTGTAGCAGTTTGCCCGTGACTGGACAGTATAGTGGTGGAGTGGTTTGACCGTGACTGGACAGTACAGTGGTGGAGTGGTCTGACCATAACTGGACAGTACATTATTGGAGTGGTTTGACCGTGACTGGACCTTACAGTGATCAGTGTTCTGACCGTGACTGGACAGTACAGTGGTGGAGTGGTTTGACCGTGAGTGGACAGTAGAGTGGTGGAGTGGTTTGACCGTGAGTGGACAGTATAATGGTGGAGTGGTTTGACCGTGACTGGACAGAATACTTGTGTTGTGGTTTGACCGTGAGTGGACAGTATATTAGATGAGTGGTTTGACCGTGACTGGACAGTACAGTGGTGGGGTGGTCTGACCGTGAATGGACAGTACTGTGGTGGAGTGGTCTGACCGTAACTGGACAGTACAGTGGTGGGGTGGTCTGACCGTAACTGGACAGTACAGTGGTGGAGTGGTCTGACCGTAACTGGACAGTACAGTGGTGGGGTGGTCTGACCGTGAATGGACAGTACAGTGATGTAGTGGTTTGACCGTGACTGGACAGTATAGAGGTGGAGTGGGCTGACCGTGACTGGACAGTATAGAGGTGGAGTGGTCTGACCGTGACTGGACAGTATAGAGGTGGAGTGGTCTGACCGTGACTGGACAGTATAGTGGTGGAGTGGTCTGACCGTGACTGGACAGTATAGAGGTGGAGTGGTTTGACCGTGACTGGACAGTATAGTGGTGGAGTGGTCTGACCATGACTGGACAATACAGTGGTTGAGTGCTTTGACCATGACTGGACAGTACAGTAGTGGAGTGGTCTGACCGTGACTGGACTGTACAGTGGTGTAGTAGTTTGAACGTGTTTGGACAGTATAGTGGTGGAGTGGTTTGACTGAGACTGGACCGTATAGTGGTGGAGTGATCTGACCGGGACCGGACAGTACAGTGGTGTAGTAGGTTGACCGTGACTGGACAATATAGTGGTGGAGTGGTTTGACCGTGACTGGACAGTACAGTGGTTTAGTGGTTTGACCGTGACTGGACAGTACAGTGATGGAGTGCTTTGACCGTGAGTGGACAGTATAATGGTGGAGTTGTCTGACCGTGACTGGACAGTACAGTGGTGGAGTGGTTTGACCGTGACTGGACAGAATAGTGGTGGAGTGGTTTGACCATGACTGGACAATACAGTGGTGGTGTGTTTTGACCGTGACTGGACAGTATCGTGGTTCAGTGCTTTGACCGTGAGTGGACAGTACAGTAGTGGAGTGGTCTGACCGTGACTGGACTGTACAGTGGTGTAGTAGTTTGAACGTGTTTGGACAGTATAGTGGTGGAGTGGTTTGACTGGGACTGGACAGTACAGTGGTGAAGTGGTTTGACCGTGAGTGGACAGTATAGTGGTTGAGTGGTTTGACCGTGACTGGACAGTACAGTGGTGAAGTGGTTTGACCGTGAGTGGACAGTCTAGTGGTTGAGTGGTTTGACCGTGACTGGACAGTGCAGTGGTGGAGTGGTCTGACCGTGACTGGACAGTACTGTGGTGGAGTGGTCTGACCGTAACTGGACAGTACAGTGGTGGGGTGGTCTGACCGTGAATGGACAGTACAGTGGTGGAGTAGTTTGACCGTGAGTGGACAGTAGAGTGGTGGAGTGGTTTGACCGTGAGTGGACAGTATAATGGTGGAGTGGTTTGACCGTGACTGGACAGAATACTTGTGTTGTGGTTTGACCGTGAGTGGACAGTATATTAGATGAGTGGTTTGACCGTGACTGGACAGTACAGTGGTGGAGTGGTCTGACCGTGACTGGACAGTACTGTGGTGGAGTGGTCTGACCGTAACTGGACAGTACAGTGGTGGGGTGGTCTGACCGTGAATGGACAGTACTGTGGTGGAGTGGTCTGACCGTAACTGGACAGTACAGTGGTGGGGTGGTCTGACCGTAACTGGACAGTACAGTGGTGGAGTGGTCTGACCGTGACTGGACAGTACTGTGGTGGAGTGGTCTGACCGTAACTGGACAGTACAGTGGTGGGGTGGTCTGACCGTGAATGGACAGTACAGTGATGTAGTGGTTTGACCGTGACTGGACAGTATAGAGGTGGAGTGGGCTGACCGTGACTGGACAGTATAGAGGTGGAGTGGTCTGACTGTGACTGGACAGTATAGAGGTGGAGTGGTCTGACCGTGACTGGACAGTATAGAGGTGGAGTGGTTTGACCGTGACTGGACAGTATAGTGGTGGAGTGGTCTGACCATGACTGGACAATACAGTGGTTGAGTGCTTTGACCATGACTGGACAGTACAGTAGTGGAGTGGTCTGACCGTGACTGGACTGTACAGTGGTGTAGTAGTTTGAACGTGTTTGGACAGTATAGTGGTGGAGTGGTTTGACTGAGACTGGACCGTATAGTGGTGGAGTGATCTGACCGGGACCGGACAGTACAGTGGTGTAGTAGGTTGACCGTGACTGGACAATATAGTGGTGGAGTGGTTTGACCGTGACTGGACAGTACAGTGGTTTAGTGGTTTGACCGTGACTGGACAGTACAGTGATGGAGTGCTTTGACCGTGAGTGGACAGTATAATGGTGGAGTTGTCTGACCGTGACTGGACAGTACAGTGGTGGAGTGGTTTGACCGTGACTGGACAGAATAGTGGTGGAGTGGTTTGACCATGACTGGACAATACAGTGGTGGTGTGTTTTGACCGTGACTGGACAGTATCGTGGTTCAGTGCTTTGACCGTGAGTGGACAGTACAGTAGTGGAGTGGTCTGACCGTGACTGGACTGTACAGTGGTGTAGTAGTTTGAACGTGTTTGGACAGTATAGTGGTGGAGTGGTTTGACTGGGACTGGACAGTACAGTGGTGAAGTGGTTTGACCGTGAGTGGACTGTACAGTGGTGGAGTGGTCTGACCGTGACTGGACAGTATAGTGGTTGAGTGGTTTGACCGTGACTGGACAGTACAGTGGTGAAGTGGTTTGACCGTGAGTGGACAGTCTAGTGGTTGAGTGGTTTGACCGTGACTGGACAGTGCAGTGGTGGAGTGGTTTGAACGTGGTTGGACTGTACAGTGGTGGAGTGGTTTTTGACTGTGACTGACCAGTACTGTACTGTATGGTTTTTGTCGTTGCTTTACAGTACCAATACTCATCTGGGCTCAATTTCTGCTGTTGGCTGTAGGATATATTTACGTTCTCCCCGACCATGTGCATTTCCACTGGTATCCTTCCACATTCCAAAGATGGACAGTAAATGTTAGTAGGTCGTCATGCTGCAGGAGCCCATCACAATCCCTGCTGATGCAAACAACGCCTCTCACTGTATGTTTCAACGTATGTCTGACAAATAACTCTAAGATGATGTATCACAATATCTGGGATCTTGCTGTGTGTAGAGATTTGGTTGCCCTGCTGTAGGAAAGATACAACTCAGCTAGAAAGAGTATAGAAGGGATTTTCAAAAATCTTTCCAGGACTCAAGGGATTGACCGTATAGAGAGAGGTTGAACAGATTGGGATTTGTAGACTGGATTGTTTGAGAAGTAAGCTGTGGAAAAGCAGAGACAAGGCAAATGGGCACAGTTTCTTTTCCATGGCTGGGCAATCAAGAGCTCGTGTAAGGTGATAGATTTAATAGGAGCTTGAAGAGCAAACCTTTTATTGAGAGTGTGATGAGCTGCCAGAGGTAGTGGTTAAGACACATATATTGACAATATTTAAAGGTGACTTGCAGGTGCATGGATAGGAAATGTCTAGAGGGTATACTGTCTAAATGCAGGAAAGTGGGAGGAGTTTAGTAGGGTAACTTTGTCAGTAAGGCCCAGTTGGGCCTTCAGTACTCGATGTGTAAATTGGTTGCCATGTTTCCTCTATTACAACAGTGATGACACTTCAAAGAAGCTCCTCTTTGGCTGCCTGTTGTGCTGGCTGCGTTCTGTATGCCTCTCCTAATCTTGCACACATCAGACGCTGGAGGTCAGTTTTTCTGAAGCATTGAAGATTTGATGTGAACCCAGGCCGCTGCAGAGGTGAGACAGCTTCAGGTACACCGCTGTGCTTCACAATGGGCCCTGACGGCCTGGGTAATGAGTAGATTGGAAGGCAGTGAGTCAAGCCGTGTGAGAGCATTTCAAATGCAAATCTATCCTTTTCTCTTTGATTGTGATGGTTCTGTCATTGAGTATAAAGTACACTGTCAGCATTTGCTTATGAACATTTACAGGTTCAATAAAATTTATCCAGTCCACCTAGCTATGAAATAAAATATCCTAGAGTGGAAAAGAAATTGTCAGTTGTTGAAAGAATTAGGGTACTTAATTTTTAGAAGTTTGGTTTCAAAACATGAGAAAAAGCAGTAAAATATGGCTTGATTTTGTTTGGACATTTACCAGTTGGAAATGGGAAGTCAAAATGACTCAGTGAGGCTTAGCTTCAAGGCTCCTTCCAGTGCTTCATGGTCTCCTGAAGAGTATATCCAACTTAATACTGATTTTACCTCAGTGATGAGAACAAACCTTACATCTCTTATCTATTAAATTGATACTTACTTCAGCTCAAAAGTTCAAAATAAATATATTATTTAAAAAAGTACGTATATGTCACTGTATATTATCTGGAGATTATTTTTCTACAGCCATTCACAGTAGAACAAAGAAATACAATAGAGTTGATGAAAAGCTGTGCACAAGGACTGACAACCAATGCGCAAATAGATAATAAAGTAAATAAATAATAAATACATAAACAAAGTAACAGACGAATGAATGAATAAATAAATACTGAGAACATAAGTTGTAGAGTTCTTGAAAGGGAGTTGTAGCTGAACGTAGCGTTTACTCTGTGGCCTTATGACCCTTGAAATGGAGGATGATTGACAAATATCACTCACCATTTTATCATTGCACCTCCAAAACCCCTTGAGAAGCATTAAACATAGAATGAAGAACAAAGAGCATAAGGTTCATCCTGATGAAGGGTCTCAGCCCGAAACGTTGACAGTGCTTCTCCTTAGAGATGCTGCCTGGCCTGCTGTGTTTCACCAGCATTTTGTGTGTGTAGCATAAGGTTTTGAGAGGAATAAGTGGACGCGTGACCCATTCTTGAATCTGCATCCTGTCAATGGCTCCAAAGCTCACTCTTTCAAGGGGATATGACAGGCACCTTCTAGAAGCAGATGGAAAGTTCATGCCTGCAATATCCTCTCGAAGAGCCTCCATTCCGACTCTCGCCCAGGCTGGTTGTGTTGGGCATTTGGAGTTGGCAGCCTTTTCTTTCCGTTTTTCAGAAAGAAAAACAGACTGAGATTCATTTGAGACAACTTTTACACCCAATGAGAAAAATTTGATTTCTAACTGTTTTGTAACATTATACGATTTAATCGTTAGACAGCACACAGTTTATGTGACTTCATAATGGAGAACCATTGATTTATCACTCTAACATAGTCAGATCACATCAGGTCCAAACAACCTCACATTCCCTTTCCTGATGTACAAGTGTATTGGTGGTGATGTTGACTGTTCTTCTGTCAGGTGTTATAAGACCATGAGACTTCGGAGCAGAAGTGGGCACACGAAGCTGGCCATCAGGTGAGGGTGACACTGGGATGTCCTTGCCCCCATTGTCCAGGGACTTGTGCGTGATAGCTCGTCTGACTCGCTCTATTTTCGATCCCCAGACGAATCTGAAGACAGCTCTGGTTATTTCCGAGCTGAAGGAGTGGGGGACAGGCCACACCTGTGCCAAGTACAACAGACCTGAGAGCACAACACCTGACGATCAGGTTTCTGTTTCACCTTGGAAGTCCGCTCCTGCCAATTCTCCCTGCATGCCTCAGTCCCTCCGACCAAATCCCCACACCTTCACGTGGTCGGGCCTGATGGTGAAGGGGACAACGGATTGTTCGGGCCAGCTGCTGAAGAGCATGGCTTCGCTCTTGGTGAGGTTGACCTTGGTCCCCGACACCTGCTCGAACTGTTTGCAGATGCACATAAGTCTGCAAACTGACCTCTGATCAGAGCAGAAGACGGTGACATTGTCCATGTACAGGGAGGTTTTAACTTGGGTACCTCCACTGCATGGGACCGTCACCCCTCTTATGCCCTCATCCCTCCTGGTGGCTTCGGCAAAGTGTTCTATGCAGCACACAAACAAGACAGGGGAGAGAGAGCAGCCCTGCCTGACTCCAGACATGGTGCCCCAGGAGTGGCTGGAAATGTACAGACCGCAAAGGAATTTCCGTAAAGGAATGAGAGTCAATGCCTGGGTGTTTATCGTTAGTAATTTTATTTTATTGTAAATAGGTCTTTAATCCTTGTCTAATGTTTGAGAGTCAATGAATGTTTTATTGTAAACATCTTTAATTTGAATAGGTACAGAGAGTCAATGCATAATTTATTGTAAATAATTTTATTTATTGTATAAGGACTCAGATTTAACGAATGCTTTTTTCTATGTAAATAATTTTATTTTGCAATATTTCTGAATAAAGTATTTTTGGAAAATGAGAAGTCGGCTCTTTGCCTATTGAATCTGCTCCTGCCATTCCATTACGACTGATTTGTTGTCCTTCTCAAAACCATTCTCCTGCTTTTTCTCCATAATGTCTGACACACTTACTAACCAAGAATCTATCGTCCTTCACTTTCAATATACCCAATGACTCGGCCCCTAAAGTCACCCATCTTCTTTTAGTCAAATAGAAATAAAAGATATTAATGAAAGAAATAATCCAGTTAACAGGCATCCGAAACTCTCAGAGGGCAACTTTTGACAACTAGATTCTGAGCTTTGGTTGTTGGCATGCAACCACACAATAAACACGAGGTTCTGCAATTGCTGAAATGCAGAGCAGGTGATTGATGAACTCAGCTAAGGGGGAAGGTATAAGGTGCTAGGGAGGGTGAACGGAGAGGTAGGGAGTTTTTGGTAGTAAAGGTCGAGGGCTGAAGAAGAACGAATCTGATAGGCGAGGATAGCAGATCCTGGGAGAAAGGGAAGGAAGGGGTGTGGCAGAGGGAGGTGATGTACACAAGTGAGAAGAAATAAAGGGGAACCAGACAAAGAGCGAAGGGGAAGGGGGAAGAAATTACTGGAAGATGGAGAAATTGATGTTCATGCCCTCCCGTACAGAATATAAGGTGCTGCTCCTTTAACCCAAGAGTGGTCTCTTTGTTGCAGCAGCATGGGAGTAGGAACTAGAATTAAAACGGGTAGCCACGGGCAATCCCAGCTACTGTGACAGATGTGTTCAATGAAGCAGTTCCCCAGTCTATGTCAGGCCTCATCCACATAGAGAGGACATCATCAGAAATACCAGATACAGTAGACAACTCTGACAGAGATGGAAGTGAAGCACCACATGAATTAGTTAATGCCTATATTCCATTTTCTCTCCCAAGTATCTTCTCTCTCTTTGCTGAATTAAGTAACCATTTGCTCTGTTACCATTTCAATTGTGTTGTCTGCTCTGTGGTACATCCCCCAAATTGCACTCCATGATGTGTGAGTCATTGGCTCTGATTCACTGAGAAGGAGAAAAGGAGGAGGAAGATGATGCATTCATTCAAAATGCACTTTGGAGTCAAGGCACATTGATCACTGGTTCAGATTTCCTCAGCACCGAGGCAGGAACAAAGCAAATCGCCCCAGCAAATCAAAATACAAGAGATGCTGCAGATAGTGGAACTCTTGAGTAACACACAAAATGCTGGAGGATCTCAGCAGGTCAGGCAGTATCTATGGAGGAGAATAAAAGGTCACCATTTTGGGCAAAGACCCTTTGTCAAGACTGAAAAGGAAGAAGAAAGAAGCCAGATTAAGAAGGTGTATGAAGTAAGAAGCTGGGAGGTGATAGGTAAAGGGCTGAAGAAGAAGGAATCTGATAGGAGCAAACAGTGGACTGTGGGATAAAGGGATGGAGGAGGGGCAACAGAGTGAGGTTGAAATTCAACTAACCTCCATTAAATAAACGATATACACATGCAATACTTTGATTGCCATCTTTGCTGTTAAGGATACAACCCTCCTGGGGTTAACAAATAAAAATCATCTTGGGTAAATGTTTAGCTAAGACTGTTTATAAAATAATTGACCTGTGGAAGTTGTAGCAGAGCAAGGATTAAAATAATGTCCGGGCAAGGAAAGTTTGCTAAGAGTGCGCAGTCAACCCAGACAGGAAAGGTCTTTGAAGGTGGGTGGGTGGAGAAGGGGAATGAAGTAAGAAGATGGTAAAAGTAAAAGATTGCAATTAATATTCAAGCTGAGAACATCAAAGGAAGTACACAACCTGCTAAAATTCTGAGAACTTCTAGATTGATTCGGCTGATTGAGCACAGAACAAAGCATGGTTCAAAAAAATCCTTGCACCCACAGTTGGAATAAAGCAGAACCCCAAGTGCTTATGCCTTCTCTTTCTAAGAACAAGTACATCACAACAAAGAGCCTACCTAACATTAACTGTACCTTATACTCAAAATAACTTGTTTGCATCATTTTAGGCTGACAAGGGTCTCAGCCTGAAAACGTTGACTGTTTTCTCTTTTCCATAGATGCTGCCTGGCCAGCTGGGTTCCTCCAGCATTCTGTGTGTGTTGCTTCAATTTCCAGCATCTGCAGATTTTCTTTTTTTTTGTTAAAGTTTCAAATGTTCATTTACTATCAGAGCATAAAACATTGAAATTCTTCTCTAGGTAACCATAAAACCAAGAAAGAAAAGGAAGGCAACATGATCTCAACCTTAAAATCTCCCTCCCCACATAAAAAATGAACAAAAATGGAACAGGCACGTCCACCCCCCAATTCCCTCCCCCAGAAAAAAATCGAGAAAGATCAGATGAAAAACACAGAATGTAAAAAAACTCCTGGGAAAAGTCTATAGTCCAAGTCCACATCCAAAACTCAGAAAACCTGGGTAACATTCTTCGGGCACAGCAGACAGTTGGCGCTCACCTTCTGAATTTGCCTCGATGTTTCAGTCTCTGGTGTTGCTTTAATTGGGCACAATGGAAGCTTTAATTGGCGAAATGGAGTTGAACATCGGCTCACACCCCATCCTGCAGCCTGCCTGCAATGAGGGTCCCTCATACTACCTCTGTTCCCTGAATCCTCCCAGAGACTGCACAGCGCTGAAACATCCAAACAGCCTCCAAACTGCAAACCACAGACTCCAACAGTTCCAGAATCACATCCAGGATGAAAAACAAATGCAAAAGACATAAAAGAAGTGAAATATATGGTTTAATGATGTCGAGAAGCTATCGACTGAAAGAGCATTGTACACAGGCGCAATCATAAGTGTATCATGAGTTCCACTTTCTAAAAAGATTTGAGCAAACACACTCTTTAAGGCAGAGTGGAGGAAGAGTTAATTGATCAGGGAGGGTTGGATTTCAGTGGAGAAAAGGAAGCTATTCTCAGCACCTCCCATATCAGGGTTGACCTGGGAGCGGCTAATGAAATGGTACAAAACTGCATCAGTCTAAATTTAATTTCATATATCAGGTGTCGTAATGAGAGACAATAATGAAATTTTACGTATTATAGTGCAATATGAGATTATTTATTCCTACATATCCATCCTGGCTTCTTAATTAAACTATTAAATAAACTCACTAATTTGCTCTTTACTCATAGGTTTGTAAGATTTTTCGTACATTCAATCCACTATTAAAGTGATTGAGCAATCTGTTATAACAGAAAGTGTCAATTATCTTAACTTTGTCTCCTCTGATTCCAAGTCCTCCTTCTGCCTTTGGGTTTTCTCCTCATTTCCTTGAACAAGATCTCCATCACATCTTTTCTTAGTTTATTTCTTTCTCTAAAGAGATGAATCCAAGAAACTACAGTATCTCCTCATAACTGAGATCTTCACATCCCTGACACCAGTAGTAAATCTCCTCTACACCCTTCCTAAGTCCTTGACTTCCTTCTCAAAAGTGTTGTGGCTGGAACTGTCCACAATATTTCATCTGCGGTTTGACAAGCAGTTCATAGTTTGGCATATTTCTCGAATCCTCTGTTACTAGACTCGAGAATCTGATGCATTTGTATAACATTATAAACTTGCCCTGTCACCTCTAAAGACTGGTGCACGTGCACCCTCCCTTACAATTCTATTATCAATCCCTCCTTCCAAGCCAGTCATATTTCCTCACCATTTTCTGTGCTTCTGAATGAATTAACCCCTTTAGACAGTCTGACAAAATGCTCCTAACGTCAGCCATTATCCCCAGCCCTGTACGTTTCTGAATTTCAGGTGATCTGAAAACTTTGAAATGTTATCCCAAGAACCCAAGTCCAGGTCATTCGCTTATAACAAAGACAGCACTTGTCTCAATGCTGACCCCCGAGAAACAACCTAGTGTACTCCTTCCGGCTTGAAAACAAGTCAATTTTGTATCCAGGCAACCATTGTCAATGGATTTCTATTCTGTTGCTCTCTTTTGCAGGTACCTTTTGATCTATAGCTGATTATATGATACAATAACACCATAAGAGATAGAAGCAGACTAAGACCATTCAGCCCATTGAATCTGCTTTGTTGTTCAACGATAGCTTATTTTATTTTCTACCCAATTCTTCTGCCTCTCTGTAACTCTTAACCAATCATGAACCTATTAATCTCTGATAAATTCACCAAATGACTTGGCTTCCACAGGCTTGTGGGCTACGGATTTATGACCCCTAGCTGAAGAACTTCCTCCTCAGCTCAGTTTTCAAGATGAGTCCCTTTATTCTGAGGCCGCACCCTCATATCCTAGGAATGGAAGCATTCTCTCTACATCTGTCACGAGGTGGGGAAGAGGGTGCTGGGAGAGGACCCATGCAGGACACAAACACGTCTTTCTTAGGTACAATAAAATAGCATTTATTACTCGCTACACAAAAGATCGGGAAATCGAGGACAAAGAGGAACATGAACCTCGGACTAGGGGACTAGGGACTTGGATCGCCACGGACCTTGGACTTGGACAGGGGGAGCATGGACAGCCGCGGCCATGACTGGGACCCTGGGGACTGGGAACGCCACGGCCCTTGGACTTGGTGACTGGGACCTTGATTCACTGCCACCAGACACTTGGGTACTGTGGATGGCTGCAGCCAGAAACGTGGACACCGAAACACAGGACAAGGAATCTTGAACCAGGACTCCTGCTTCAGATCAGGCATCGAGCCGGGACTCTTCTTCAGGGGGTAGAAATGGACAAGGGGCTTGAACGTCGAGGCAGGACTCTGCCTTCAGCTCAGGCACCGAGCTGGGTCTCTTCAAGGGGTAGACACAGACAAGGGGCATAAACGTCGAGTCAGGACTCCGCCTTCAACTCACCCCTGGTAGATTGGTCTTGCCCAGACCCACTCGGGCAACGGAAGGTGAATTGCTGGTACTCCGATGTGGGCTGGATCACTCTGGTGACAGAAGGTGAATTGCTGGTACTCCGATGCGGGCTGGGTCACTCTGGTGACGGAAGGTGAATTGCTGGTACTCCGATGCGGGCTGGATCACTCTGGCGAAGGAAGGTGAATTGCTGATACTCCGATGTGGGCTGGGTCACTCTGGCGACGGAAGGTGAATTGCTGGTACTCCGATGCGAGCTGGGTCACTCTGGCGACGGAAGGTGAATTGCTGATACTCCGATGCGGGCTGGGTCACTCTGGCGACGGAAGGTGAATTGCTGGTACTCCGATGCGAGCTGGGTCACTCTGGCGACGGAAGGTGAATTGCTGATACTCCGATGCGGGCTGGGTCACTCTGGCGACGGAAGGTGAATTGCTGGTACTCCGATGCGGGCTGGGTCACTCTGGTGACAGAAGGTGAATTGCTGGTACTCCGATGTGGGCTGGGTCATTCTGGTGACAGAAGGTGAATTGCTGGTACTCCGATGCGGGCTGGGTCACTCTGGCGACGGAAGGTGAATTGCTGATACTCCGATGTGGGCTGGATCACTCTGGCGACGGAAGGTGAATTGCTGGTACTCCGATGTGGGCTGGGTCACTCTGGTGATGGAAGGTGAATTGCTGATACTCCGATGCGGGCTGGGTCACTCTGGTGATGGAAGGTGAATTGCTGATACTCCGATGCGGGCTGGGTCACTCTGGTGACAGAAGGTGAATTGCTGGTACTCCGATGCGGGCTGGGTCACTCTGGTGACAGAAGGTGAATTGCTGGTACTCCGATGTGGGCTGGGTCACTCTGGTGACGGAAGGTGAATTGCTGGTTCTCTGATGCGGGCTGGGTCACTCTGGTGATGGAAGGTGAATTGCTGATACTCCGATGCGGGCTGGGTCACTCTGGTGACGGAAGGCGGATTGCTGGTACTCCGATGCGGGCTGGGTCACTCTGGCGACGGAAGGTGAATTGCTGGTACTCCGATGTGGGCTGGGTCACTCTGGCGACGGAAGGTGAATTGCTGATACTCCGATGCGGGCTGGGTCACTCTGGTGACGGAAGGTGAATTGCTGATACTCCGATGAGGGCTGGGTCACTCTGGTGACAGAAGGTGAATTGCTGGTACTCCGATGCGGGCTGGGTCACTCTGGCGACGAAAGGTGAATTGCTGGTACTCCGATGCGGGCTGGGTCACTCTGGTGACGGAAGGTGAATTGCTGGTACTCCGATGTGGGCTGGGTCACTCTGGTGACAGAAGGTGAATTGCTGGTACTCCGATGCGGGCTGGGTCACTCTGGCGACGGAAGGTGAATTGCTGGTACTCCGATGCGGGCTGGGTCACTCTGGTGATGGAAGGTGAATTGCTGGTACTCCGATGCGGGCTGGGTCACTCTGGCGACGGAAGGTGAATTGCTGGTACTCCGATGCGGGCTGGGTCACTCTGGTGACTGAAGGTGAATTGCTGGTACTCCGATGCGGGCTGGGTCACTCTGGTGATGGAAGGTGAATTGCTGGTACTCCGATGCGGGCTGGGTCACTCTGGTGATGGAAGGTGAATTGCTGGTACTTCGATGCGGGCTGGGTCACTCTGGTGATAGAAGGTGAATTGCTGGTACTCCGATGCGGGCTGGGTCACTCTGGCGACGGAAGGTGAATTGCTGGTACTCCGATGCGGGCTGGGTCACTCTGGTGACAGAAGGTGAATTGCTGGTACTCCGATGCGGGCTGAGTCACTCTGGTGATGGAAGGTGAATTGCTGGTACTCCGATGCGGGCTGGGTCACTCTGGTGACGGAAGGTGAATCGCTGGTACTCCGATGCGGGCTGGGTCACTCTGGCGACGGAAGGTGAATTGCTGGTACTCCGATGTGGGCTGGGTCACTCTGGTGATGGAAGGTGAATTGCTGGTACTCCGATGCGGGCTGGGTCACTCTGGCGATGGAAGGTGAATTGCTGGTACTCCGATGCGGGCTGGGTCACTCTGGTGACAGAAGGTGAATCGCTGGTACTCCGATGCGGGCTGGGTCACTCTGGCGATGGAAGGTGAATTGCTGGTACTCCGATGCGGGCTGGGTCACTCTGGTGACGGAGGGTGAATTGCTGGTACTCCGATGCGGGCTGGATCACTCTGGTGACGGAAGGTGAATTGCTGGTACTCCGATGCGGGCTGGGTCACTCTGGTGACAGAAGGTGAATTGCTGGTACTCCGATGCGGGCTGGGTCACTCTGGTGACGGAAGGTGAATTGCTGGTACTCCGATGCGGGCTGGGTCACTCTGGCGACGGAAGGTGAATTGCTGGTACTCCGATGCGGGCTGGGTCACTCTGGCGACGGAAGGTGAATTGCTGGTACTTCGATGCGGGCTGGGTCACTCTGGTGATAGAAGGTGAATCGCTGGTACTCCGATGCGGGCTGGGTCACTCTGGCGACGGAAGGTGAATTGCTGGTACTCCGATGCGGGCTGGGTCACTCTGGCGATGGAAGGTGAATTGCTGGTACTCCGATGCGGGCTGGGTCACTCTGGTGACGGAGGGTGAATCGCTGGTACTCCGATGTGGGCTGGGTCACTCTGGTGACGGAAGGTGAATTGCTGGTACTCCGATGCGGGCTGGGTCACTCTGGCGATGGAAGGTGAATTGCTGGTACTCCGATGCGGGCTGGGTCACTCTGGCGATGGAAGGTGAATTGCTGGTACTCCGATGCGGGCTGGGTCACTCTGGTGACGGAAGGTGAATTGCTGGTACTCCGATGCGGGCTGGGTCACTCTGGCGACGGAAGGTGAATTGCTGGTACTCCGATGCGGGCTGGGTCACTCTGGTGACGGAAGGTGAATTGCTGGTACTCCGATGCGGGCTGGATCATTCTGGTGACGGAAGGTGAATTGCTGGTACTCCGATGCGGGCTGGGTCACTCTGGTGACGGAGGGTGAATTGCTGGTACTCCGATGCGGGCTGGGTCACTCTGGTGACGGAGGGTGAATTGCTGGTACTCCGATGTGGGCTGGGTCACTCTGGTGACAGAAGGTGAATTGCTGGTACTCCGATGCGGGCTGGGTCACTCTGGCTTGTCGTAACGGCGGCGGTGACTTGCGAAGGCTTCTGAACACTCTCGCCCCGAACGACTAAAGCCAGGGGCTTATAAGCTGCCGGTTCAGGTCGAGGGTAGATCACCTTGATTGCCAAGCTCAAGGGACGCATGAAACGGAATTAGAAGGGAACAAGGCGTCAAATGGTCCGGAACTAAATTTAAAGGGGAACCGATCCGGACCATGACAACATCCACTCAATCCAGGTCTTTCAGCATCATTAGGAAAAGTTCACTTTTCACCCCACAAGATTGAAATGTTGCCCATGTTCTGAGTGTCATGTCTGTATCCGTGACGGTTATCTGCATTGTGAACACTATCAACTTAATCTTTGTGATCTTCATCAATGTGATCTTTTCTCGTCCCTTTGAACACCAGTGAGTACAGGCCTTGAGCCATCAAGTGCACTTCATGTGTAAAGCCTTTCGTTCTGGGCTCATTCTCATCAACCTGTCCAGGGTCAGCACATCTTTCCTTGAAATTGCGCACAATATTGTGAAGATGCCTAGGTTTCAGATACATAACATAAAAAGGTAAGAAGAGAACAGCATTGAAAGTGTTCCTCATTCCAGTTCGGAATACTCACTGTAAGTTGGATTCTCAATTAATGGATCAACATGACCCAGATGAAAGTCTTATCATCTCACAAAGCTCAGATCTTTCAGCTGCAGCTTGGCAGATATGACAGGGTTATGTCGATTCTACATCATCTTTTCCCACATGCAAATCAAAGGAATTATTTATGAATTCCTCTCCGCTTGTCATATGGGATGGGTTACCATGGTCCACTTCAGATATTTTAGCCCCATAAACAGCAGGGCTCCAGTTTAGGAAGGAGTTAATTCTAGCAACGAACAAATTTCATTTCATTACGTCCAAAGCTGAAATAGCGCTGTGCTAACCACTGTGTTACTGTGGCGCCCTCTCGAAGCATTTCATCACAGTAGATGTGAGCACTACAAGGGTCATTCAGTAATCTCACCCTGTTCCTCTTCCACCGCTGTCTGTACGGAATTTGTATCTTCTCCCTGACACTGCGTGCTCTCAGAAACATGGAGACACCTACGGGCTGTCTGCAGCACATCCTCAGGCTGTATTGAGGCAAAACAACAGATTCCACTGTATGTTTCAATGTACATGTGACAAATAAAGCTAATCTTTAAAATGAGATGAAAGAGATTTAAGAGCCTAACACATAGGAGCAGAACTAGGTAATTCAGCCCATTGAGTCTGCTCCGCCATTCTATCACTTAAAGAGGATTTGAGGGGTAATTTTTACTTTACACAGAGAATAGTTGATATCTGGAATGTGCTGCCAGCAGAGGAGGTGAAATCAAATACACACTATATTTAAGCGGCATTTAGGCAAGCACTTATATAGGAAAATTATGTACACACAAAATGCTGGAGGAACTCAGCAGGCCAGGCAGCGTCTATGGAAAAGAGTACAGCCTACATTTCAGACCGAGACCCTTCAGCAGGATTGAAGAAAAAAGCTGAGGAGTAGATTTGAAAGGTGGGGGGAGGGAAGAGAGAAATACCAGGCGATAGGTGAAACGGAGGGGGAGGGATGAAGTGAAGAGCTGGGAAGTTGATTGTGAAAGAGACAGATGGCCATGAAGAAAGAAAAAAGGTGGTGTGTGTGGGGGGCACCAGAGGGAAGTGAGGCAACATGAGAGAGGGAAAGGGGGATGGGAAATGGTGAAGTAGTGGGGGAGGAGTGAGAAGCATTACCAGAAGTTTAAGAAATTGTTGTTCATGTCATCAGGTTGGAGGATACCCAGGCAGAATGTAAGGTGTTGTTCCTCCAACCTAAGTGTGGCCTCATCATGACAGTGGAGGAGGCCATAGATGGACATATAGGAATGGGAATGGGAATGGGTGGCCACTGGGAGATCCCACTTGTTCTAGCAGACATAGTGAAGTGGTCTTTCAATCTACATTGGGTCTCACTGATAAATCTCCACCTCATCTTTTTTTTTCTCCAGTCCTGCCAGAGGGTCTCTGCCTGAAACGTCGACTGTTTACTCTCCTCCATAGATGCTGCCTGGCCTGCTGAGTTCCTCCAGCATTTGTGTGTGCTGCTTGGATTTCCAGCATTTGCAGATTTCCTCTTGTTTGTGATAGGAAAACCATACACCTAGTGGCCACTTTATTAGGTACTCCTGTACACCAGCTCATTAACGCAAATATTTAATCAGCTAATCATGTGGCAGCAACTCATTGCATAAAAGCATGCAGACATGGACAAGAGGTTCAGACAAATCTCAAGGGGTTGTATATAGTATAATACTTTGATAATAAATGTGGGTTTTTTTCAGACCAAGCATCAAAAAGGGGAAGAAAAGTGATATAAGCGACTTTGACCATGGAACAATTGTTGGTGTCAGATAGGGTGGTTTGAGTAATCTGATCTCTCAGGATTTTCAAGCATAACAGTCTCTAGCACTGACAGGGAATAGTGCAATAGTGCAAAAAACAAAAAAAAATTCCTTTGGCCGAAAATGCTATGTGAATGAAAGAGATCAGAGGAGAATGGCCAGACTGGTTCAAGCTGACAGGAAGCCGACAGTAACTTAAATAACCACACGCTATAACAGTGGTGTGCAGAAGAGCATCTCTGAATGCACAACATGTCAAATCTTGAAGTGGATGGGTTACAGAAGCAGAAGACCATGAACATACACTCAGCTGCCACTTTATTAGGTACAGGAGGTAGAAAATAAAGTAGCTACCTCGTGTAGAATGATATTGTCAAATATGATGGACAAAACATTCAGCATGAAGCGGTGAGATGAAGTGACCAAGTATCTGCTGTGTCTCTCCATGACTCAAGATTTTCACCAAATGCTGCTTCTCCACTTTTTGATCATGGACACCCAGGAGTCAGCAAGAGTGTTGCATTTCTTCATGGAAATATTGAAATCTTTTCCTCTGTACGTTTGGTAATCCATAAACATGGTAGGACTTGGAGTTTGTTCATTACCTTTACACATTCAATGAGGACACAGTTTAATGGTCTACAGACACCTTTGATCAGACAGAATCCTATAACTACCTTCCAGATTATAGACTCTGCAGAATTTCTTTTCTAGTACCTGTGTACACATTCCAGTACTTTAAAAGAGGACACCTTGAACTAAAAATGCTGGGCAGAGTACCTGCTGTGTTCAACAAGGAAGAGCAGCTGTTCACAATATTTATTGTTCTCAAGATGTCACATGCAAGGATGCATCAATTTGATTTCCATCAACACCAGTGTTTAAAAGGAAATGTATTTCCTGCCATTAATCACTTTGATTTTTAATCCTAATGCTTCAGAAAATTGCTGAAATGGCAGAATTGAAAATGGAATACACACTTTAGATTTGTAAACACAGGAGATTCTGTAGACGCTGGAAATCCAGAATAACACACACAAGTACTGAAGGAACTCAATGGGTCAGGCAGCAGCTGTGGAGGAAAGTAAACAGTCAATTCTCTTCAGGACCCTCCACAGATGCTGTCTATTCTACTGAGTTCCTCCAACATTTTGTGTGTGTTACTTTAAGTTTGTGTTTCTTTTGTACTTTTCACAAGAACTCAAGAAAATCGGGCCAGGATTTGGCTTGACAGCCCTTCAGACATACTCTGCCATTCAATATGATCGAGGCTGATCAAAGTCCTCTTCTGAGCCAGTTCCCTGAAGCCCTCAGTTCCTCAGCTTTTCAAATATTCATCTATCCCACCTTATATACATCAGATGGAATACATTTGGCCTCCATCACTCTCAGAGGCAGATAACATCACTACTCTCTGAGAGAAGAAATTTCCATGCAGCTCAGTTTTAAATAGCTGGCCCCTTATTTCAAAGCTGTTTTACAGTTTGCAAACTGATTGGGCAAGAGCTCATTCAAAGAAATACCAGAGGAAGCAAATATCACATTTCCTCTGACATCAGCAAGCCACTTCCATTAAGGTTTCTGGGCTGTGTTATCAGAAATGAACTCAACAAGACAAGGTTTTCAAACCGATAAGGGGTATTGTATAAATAAAGAAACTGCTCTGAAAATGTTTTCTGGCAATATTAGTAGACAAATTCTTAATGTAAAGATGTAGCATTCCTCTTTTAACATCTCTAATATATCTATAAAAATATGAAAAGTAAAGCCCTTCAGCTCCTTCTATTGAATACAGAATGTATAAATGCTATCTTGATAGATGCAAAACAAATAATTAATAAAGGTCTTTTGACATGAGAACTAGGTACAGGGAACTTGGCAGATATCAAAATTAGTTGGAAGGTAAAAAATCTCGAGGAATTTTCATTCGCAGGAAGCGTGTACCACTGCCCATTCCATAATTATGGCTGGATTCAATTCTTCTCCTACCTTGGCAATGTACTTGCAAATGCTTTGTTGCCGTATGAGACAACAGCATCAGTGCACTGTTAATTGTGGCACGTCCTCCAAATGCTTGGCTCCTTGTATGATGACAAAATGTTTGCAAGTCAATTATCAAGACTGGAGAACAACCCAACCCAATCATCAGTCAATTACAGACTTTCCAAGTTATTTCCATCCCATAATTATCTTGAACAAAGTATCTCACCCGGGCCACTTTAGGCTCTGCGGGCTGCCCTGGCTTCGGAATACCTATGAACAGGCCAAGTAAGGTTAGCAGATACTGAACATTTATAGAACTTTAAACAGCAGTCAGGTAACTTCAGAGTCTCAATTACTGGTGCTAGGCCCTTGGTTGCTGATTTATTTACTGACTCAAATTTAAATTCTCTGGCTACTAAAGTGGGATATGAATTCACATCAGTGGATCCGTGGTAAATATCCTGGTAGTGGTCCAGCATCTTGACCATTGTGGTATCATGCTCAAAGCTGTAAGCTCTTAACATGAAAGGGGCTTTACGCTGTGGTAGAAGGGGAGAGGAGACCAGCTGCAAGGAAAACTGCCAGAGACTCAGAAACAATGTCTGGAAGTAGGAATCCCGGGAAAATCTGAGGTCCCATTGCAACAGATGCAGGAAGGGAGGGTTGTTCTCCCTGGAGCCTAAAGTCACCTTCCTCTTGGTGAAGGATTTAAAGTTATTTGGGTGGAGCCAACAGAGTGAAAATGAAATCACCAAGTCCACTGGATCTTTGAACAAACAATGAATAGTCATGATCTTGATTGCTGTGCCAAAATAAATGTGCCCACTGATAATCCTATCATTTTATTAATAGGTCTCAGCCTGCACTGAGCAACCCTTTCTGAGAACAGTCAGCAACCTCCACAAGTCAACACACAAAACATGGAGACGTCCTGTTACCTGCTCTCTCAGAGAAGCAGTCAGACCATACACGACGTATACCTTTCAATCGCTATTCTCAGGGAAGAACTTCAGGAGCCCAAAGACACACACTCAATGTTTTAGGGACAACTTTTTCCCTCCACCACCACCATCAGATTCTGAACAGTTCATAAACACCACTGTTGTTTTGTAACTCCAGAAATTAATCTAAAGAAAAAACACAGGAGCCAGGATTATTTGTCTACTCAGTTTTTCTTTGTAGTAAGATGCTCATATATGACGTGATGCCGTAATGACATATGCCATTCACATACTTTTACATATAACCCAAAATGAATTATGTAGGCAAACAAAGAATGCTGAATCAAACAATATATTTAAAAGATTACTGAAATATTACTGAAGTATTAATACACAACAATCGTCCCTGTGTCGCTATAAACTCTAACTCAGTATAGAATCAATCTCAGTGTCAGTGTAGTTTGTTCTGCTGACATTGCTTGTCATGTGTTCTTTAGACTCTGGACAAACCTTTCCACCAAGCCATTTGTAGCTGGGTGGTATGGTGCAGATGGTATATGTGTTGTTCAATTCATTTTCAGAAATGACTGAAGCTGTTCCACAATGAACTGTGGTCCCTTGTCACTGACGAAGTGTTCTGGAATACCAGTCCTTGGGAAGAGGCTTCTTAACACATCAACAGTGTGTGAGGGTGTAGTGGAGGCTATTGGGAACATTTCTGGTCACTTTGTAGCTGCATCCACTGCTACCAAGACTTTTGTGCCCATGAATGTCTGACAAAATCCACCTGCTCTTGGCATCTGGAACAATGCACGGCAAGCTGTTCGATCTGCTGATCTATCCCAAGCCACCAGTATTGCTTCAAGTCAATAACTTCATTTTGACCACGACTAGATAACCTCCTAGCAGCTCCTCTAGCACATGAGCTCTCAGCTTGGATGTTACAACAAATCTCAATCCCCACATAAGGCAACCCCCGTCAAGGGCAAGCTCATCCCAGCGCATTCGTTCTGTGGCTGTTCGTGGATCACCCTTCCACAGACTGAAAATGGACATTCGTGATTGATAATCAGTAATGAGGGTAAACTCTCTCCCATACAAGTACTGGTTGAAATGTCTGACACCCCAAACAGGACTCAAGGCCTCTCTGTCAATCTGTGCATAACTTTTCTCTACAACAATAAGGGAAAGTGATGCAAAGGCTCCATCACTCGTAACACGTGACATGACTGCACCTATCCCATAAGGCGAGACGTCACAGGCAAGCTTCACTGGACAATATAGATTATAATGTGTGATCATGGGGTCTGATGTCACCATTTTTCCTTTACCTTTATGAAAGCCAGCTCACACTGCCTTGTCCATTGTAATTTCTTCCTGATCTGTAGTAATGAAGTTCAAGGTGTGAAGCAGAGTAGTCAGCTTTGGCAGGAACCTGTTGTAATAAATGACAAATCCTAAAAAGGATGCAACTGTGACATGACCTTTGGCCTTTGGTTGAATTTTTTCAGCACATTTGTGTATCAATGGTGTGACCACAGTAAGTGATGCTAGGTTTAAAGAAATCACACGTGTTGCATTGTGCTCTGAGCCCATAATCTTCCAATCTTTATAGCACTGTCCTGAGATACCGTTTGTCATCCTCACTGGTAACAATGACGTCATCCAGGTAACACTGAGTACCCAGGCAGCCTTGCAGTGCCTGGTCCACAGCTTTCTGCCAGAGTGCAGGAGCAGATACTACTCTGAAAACAAGCCTATTATAGTGAAAATGCCCTTTGTGAGTGTTCATGGTGAGAAACACTTTGGACTATTCTTTCACCTCTAGGTAGGCCTCAGCTGTCCACTTTGCTGAAATGTTTCCCTCCAGAAAGGTTTGCAAAGTTATCCTCTATCCTGAGCAGAGGGTATTGATCTACTTTCAGTACTGGGCTGATGGTGACCTTAAAGTCATCACAGTTCCTGACAGAACCATCCTTAATAGTCACTGGGATCATCAGTGTTGCCCCACTGAATCTTGGGAAGAATTTCTTTAGACTCCATGCAATCTGACTACTTTATCACGGATAATATAAGGAGCCAGAAGGGCTCTTTAAAACTTGGGTCTGGCATTTCCATATAACATTATTTTACCCTTGATGTGTTTGGGTCTTCCAGATCATAATTTGTACACTGCTTTGGCAACATCTGGTACTTTTCATAATTCACTTTCCATTCTCTATTACAGGGAATATGGCATGTAAATGGTGGATGGATCTCCAATCAAGTTGTAGCTGTCTCACCAATCACAGCCCAGCAATGCTGGTCCTCCTGTTTTAAACACATACAAGCCCGATGTAACTTGTTGGTTGTTGTATTTCACTGTTACGAATGTCATTTCCACGAGTTATTTTTTCTCCAGTATAAGTTCTCAGATGGATATCTGCAGGCTTCAGTTCAGTATCTCTAAAATGCCATTCAAACTCATTTTTTGCAAAGATGGAGTCAGCCAATCGAGTGTCCAATTCAATTTTAATTAATTTGCTGTTCACTTCTGATGTAAACCAAATAGCTTGTCTATCGAAAAGCAAACACAAGGAAATCTGCAGATGCTGGAAATTCAAGCAACACACACAAAATGCTGGTGGAACGCAGCAGGCCAGGCAGCATCTATAGGAAGAAGCACTGTTGATGTTTCCAGCCGAGACCCTTCGTCAGGACTAATGCGAGTCCTGATGAAGGGTCTCGGCCCGAAACATCGACATTGCTTCTTCCTATAGATGCTGCCTGGCCTGCTGCATTCCACCAGAATCTTGTGTGTGTTGCTTGCTTGTCTATTGCTAGTTTTCACATTGTAAATCTCAAGGCTATTCAGTCCCGTGTCACTCTCAGCATTATCAGATTTTTTCATCAACAGCATGCAAATTAGGGCTCTTTTTGAAACTGCAACTTGACTTTTTATCTTTTTCTACTCCCTGTGCAGTCCATTTATTTTCATCTGCCTGGCATGCTCTTCATGTGTATCCTACTTTGTAACATTATCTGCATTTTCACCCTGCATTGGTCTGGTGTATGTGAGCCCCTGCCACAATGGTAACACAATTTGTTCAGCCAGGCAAGTTTCTGTTTAGAGGTTACAATTTTGTTCATGCTCACTTTCATTCCTAATTGCAACTCAATTGTTTTTCTGGGTGCTGTTTCCATTGATACAGTGATTTCAATTGCTCTTTCAAATGTGAGTTGTGCTTCAGGTAGGAGCCATTTTTGAATTGTTCCATGAAAGATTCCATGAACTAAATGGCCTCTCAGTGCGTCATTTGGCTGATCACTGAATTTTGTTGTGCTGTACTGCTGCAGCAAAACAACAAATCTCACAACATATGTCAATGTTAATAAATCTGATTCTGTTGTAGCAGGCAATTGCTGAGAGGTGTCCTGTGTCGCATGACCATCTTCAAGAATGGTATGAATTTGCATTGAGATACACTGTCACAAGTAGTGTGGAGCAGCAGTGGGCATTGACACCTGAGAGAAAAGCTTCACCCAAGATGAACTGGTTCGAATCAGATCTAAATGAAATCGGGCAAATCAGTGCAAAATGACAGGAGAATTTAAAGGTCATAGACCGTTGTTAAAAAAAAGGAGGAATTACATTCATCACCTTTAAGTTGTTTAATAAAACTCTGAAAATTAGCACCTGAACTTTGGAAAGTTCTGATGGTTTTAGGACAGAGATGGAGAACAACTGCTTTCCTCAGAGAGTAATGAATCTGTGTGTTCTCTGTCCAGAGAAGCAGTAGATGTTACCTCATTAAATATACTTAAGAAACAGTTAGATATTTCTTTGCATAGCAGGGGAATGAAGAGATATGAGAAAAGGCAGCTATGAAGGGCTGAGTCCATGGGCAGATTAGCTATGATCTTACTGAATGGCATTGAGGGCTCGACAAGCCAAAAGGCCAACACCTGCTCCTATATCTGAACTGACACCTCACCTACAGACTCACTCACTTTCAGGGACTTGACAACTCCTGTTCTCAGTGATATTTATGTATTTATCTATTTGTCCCCTTCGCACATTAGTGGTTTGCTATTCTTTGTTTATGTCTTTATTTTCCTGTAAATGCCCACAAGAAAATAAATCTTATGGTGATGTGTATTTACTTTGACTTTGTTCTTATGTTTGGCATCTAGATGGTTGATTCACAACCTTCAGTCCCCAGAGTGCCATGCAGGGCTACCGCCCAAGCAAGTGGGACCATGGGCTAGATATGAAGCTGAGGCTGGGGTTCGGGTCTTGAACACCAGGGGTTACAGACATGGGTAGTTTTGCAACCAGTGCCAGGGTCTGGAGAGTTTGTGTATTCCCACTGTAAACTCATCAAGTACACTGCAGTACAGTAGTTACTGTAAATATAGTGAAAAACAAGAAATCTTCATCTAGAGGTTTGCAAGTTTCACTCTCTGTGGTCTTCCTATGTTCTCCTCACGCTGAGTAAGTGTGACTGAGTATATGTAAGTTACAAATTTCATAACACATTCTGGTGATAATAAACCTGATTATGACCCCTGCCCATACAAAAGTCTACTAGGCTGCTGTTGCTCGAGAGCCACTGAACCCTGTAATAAAGTTCATGCATCTTCTTCCAGAAACAGCACCTTCAGACTCCCAGAGGGCTATGACCAGCCACGCAGAGTGGAACTGGCAGAAAGCAGATGTGGACATGTCCTCTGTGGCAATACTATTGCAGAAGTTGCACAGGAACTCCCTTATGACAAACCATCACCAATCATTCAGGCAAGGTGCTCCTCCTGAAGACAGAGAGAAAGAATGGGCAATCTGGAGCCCTGAGCTATCTCAGAACCCAAGACACCCAGTCAAGAATCAAAATGGTGAGATGGAGCCTATATTTCAATCGCTAGGACTTGCAGCCGTAGCAAAAGTCAGTCCTGACAACATCTTTGGATTTATCGACTGCTTGAAATCTTGTGAAACCCAACTCAGCAGAAAAATCTAGGAGTTTAGACTATAAGCAGACCATCAGAAATAAGAGTTAGGCCAGTTGAGTCTGTTTCATCATTCAATGAGATTCCAGCCAATCCAACCTTCCTCAGCCACTTTTTGTGTTGTTCTCATAACCACAGATGTCCCTACTGATTAAAAATCTATCTTAGTCTTAAATATATGCAAGGATTCAATCTTCATAAATGTGTGCAGCAAGAAATGCTAGACCACTGAGAAAAGAACATCTTTCTCATCTCAGTCTTAAATGTATGCTTGTTTGTTGAGAGGCTACATCTGCAGGTCCTAGACACTGCTCCCCACCAACAAGGATTAATATTCTCAGCAATCTACCCTAGTAGATTGATATATAATGATATGTCTTCATTAGTGCCTTATAACAGCTGTGCTATGAATTTCCCCTTTGAAATAAAAGCTGGCATTCTAAAATCCTTCCCTCTTGCCCTGTAGTTCCATACGAGGAACCCCAGATGCCTCTGTGCAGCAGCTTCCTCCACTTTTTCACCATTTAATAATCACTTTATAACACTTCCTTCCAATTTTCTATGTTCTATTTGCCAACTTATTGTCTGCTCAATTCACTTAGCAAGCCTCTCTGTAATCCAGGGGTTCCCAACTTGGGGTCAACAAACCCCTCAGTTAATGGAAGGCTCCACGGCATCAGAAAAGTTGGGAACCCCTGCTGTAATCTGTTTTGACCGACTCTGTATCATCCACAATGCTGGTTACGGCAGAGACACAGAGCGTGAAAACATCAGACAAAGGGAAGTGAACTACGGAGTTATAGGGAGAAGCTGAACAGGCTCAGCCATCATTCGTTGGACAAAGGCTCAGCTTATAGAGCCGTGTGGGATAATAAGGAGCACAGACAGGATGAATTCAGAGTCTCCTTCCATAATGACCAGGATGCTCATCAAAGCCAATCCCATTTGCCCCTGTTTGATTCATTTCCCTCCAAACATTTTCTAATTATGAATCTGTCCAAGAGACTTTTAAATGTTGTTAATGTATCTGCCTCAACCACTCCCTCTATCTGCTCAGTTCATATACTGACCACTCCTTAGGTGCAAAGGGTTCTTACTAAATCTCTCCTCCTCACCTTAGACCAATACCCTCTACTACACAGTTCCCCAACTCTGGGAAGGAGACTCTGAATTCATCCTGTCTGTGCTCCTTATTATCCCACACGGCTCTATAAGCTGAGCCTTTGTCCAACGAATGATGGCTGAGCCTGTTCAGCTTCTCCCTATAACTCCGTAGTTCACTTCCCTTTGTCTGATGTATTAGTAGGTAACTGCTTTCCAGAACTGATCCCCAAAGCATCTCATAGGTTACAGGTGGCCAGTCTGAAATGACTCCCTCTCCCTATTGCTGATTTCTGCTCGACAGCCAAACCCGTAAAAATGGTAACATATCACCCCCAATATTGTGAGATAATCATTTGTGCAGCCTTTTTAAAACACCTTTTGCAAATCCAAATGCACTACAGCTATCAGTTCCCCTTTATCCCCTCAGGGTGATACTTCCTCGAAGCACCCTAATAAATAATTTCCCTTCCCTGATGTTATATTCAATTTCCGAATGTTTGCCAATTCCTCCTGCATTATTATTACATTTCCCAATTACAACATTAGACCAATTAGCCTTCAGTTGCCTGAACTTTCCCAAAGGTGACACTACACCAGTTGGCCTTTAGTTGCCTGATTTGTGTCTCCACATTTATATGAATAGGAGTGTCACATCGACTATTTTGCACTCCTACAATTCTTTCCCAGAATCTAAGAACTTTGGAGAATTACAAACACCGTATCTAAATAACTGTTTGTTTTGGATTGTAGAATGGAAGCCCTCCTGTCCTGGAAACTGATCAGACTTTAGTCCCATCAACTTGCCTAATGCTAAACCTCCCGTGATGCCGACATTATTTAATTCCTTCCTTTCGGTGGAAGAACTGGAGAAGAAGTAGTTGTGTGGATAAATGTCTCCAGGGAGTCACTTTCTGCAGTGTTTGTAATGGGCTGCAACCGGAAATGAACCTCCTGTTTCAATAGTCCCCTCAGCTTTCCATCTGTTTCCTTTTCCTCCCTCACTTCCTCTGCTCCTTTTCCCTACTGCATATTTAGTTCCCAATGTAGCGAGGCACATGGCTCCTTGCAATTGTTTTGGATATTTCCATCGGTCCCTTACTGAGGGCACCACCCTAATGGTTCAACTCCGGAGTGTGTCAGTATCAGTCTCTCAGATATCAGATAGCATGCAAGTTAAACTGACAAAGTACTTTAAAAAACAGGAGAGAGAGTGTGGTGGAGAGGAGGGGGAGGGGAGAGAGGAAGAGGGAGGAGAGAGGGGAGAGAGGAAGAGGGGGAGAGAGGGGAGAGAGGAAGTGAGGAAGAAAGGGAGAAAGGGAGGGAGAGAGAGGGGAGAGGGAGGGAAGAAGAAAGGGAAAGAGGGGAGGGGGAGGAAGAAAGGGAAAGTGGGGAGGGGGAGGAAGAAAGGGGAAGAGGGAGAGAGAGGAGAGAGGGATGAAGAAAGGGAGAGAAGGGAAGAGGGAGAAATGGAGAGAGTTTTTTTCTGAGCGTCTCCTGTACAAGATGAGCAAACTGATTCTAATACACTGAGCACTAATGATGTAGCAATAATCACACAGAGAGCAGTTGTTCTTATGAGGCTACACAAACCACATACATCAGCCACATGTCAGTTTGTCTTGCTTTCTGAGACAACTCTAGTTCGACTCTACTTTCACTCGGTGAAATCTGCAACATTGGCTGGTGAAGGAAGCCCTGAGCTGCCAACAGAATCATTAATACTGTGATCCCTCATCCCTGCTGATCGTGACATCTAGTCAGCTAGTCCCATTTGGCAGAGTTTGGCCCATATTTCTCTTAACCCTTTTATTTTGATCAGTAGAGATCTTGATTAGTAAGGGTGTCAAAGGTAGTGGGGAGAAGGCAGGAGAACGGGGCTGAGAGGGAAATTAAATCAGCCATGATGGAATCGTGAAGCAGGTTTGATGAGTAAAGTGGCCTAACTGTTGCTATGTTTGATGGTCTGACCTACTATTCTGCCTAAGTATCTTTGTGATTGTGTATGGCCTTTCTCCAATAATGCACCTCTTTAAGATGCTCCCATGTCCATTGTCCTTCCAACCCTTTGAAGATTAACCCAGTTGTTATTCTTCATTTCTTTCTTTGCTTTGTCACTTTGCCAGCCAAGAAATGAAGTTAAAAATTGTCCCTCTTCTCTATGGTGTTATAAAGCTAAGCTTTGCTGTGAACTCAAATGATAGTCTGGAATGCAGAGTCTATAATCAGTGGGAAAACAAATCTCAGGGTGGGAATAAGAAAGGCTCACTAGAATTACTCAGGACTTTGGTGAGACCAGATCTGACTATGTGTCCAATTTTGGTGTCTTCATTTAGAGAAGGAAACATATTGGAGGCAAGGCAAAGTACATCCATTGTACTGATTCCCAACAAAGGAAAGAATTAATAAACTGAATCAGAATCCGATCACAAACAAGAGAAAATCTACAGATGCTGGAAATCCAAGTTATACACACAAAATGCTGGAGGAACTCAGCAGACCAGGCAGCATCTACTGAAGAGAGTGCTGGGGCTGAGGCCAGAGGGAGGCAATGGACAGGCAAGGAGAGAGGAAAAGGGGATGGAGAATAGAGGGGGTTATTACAGGAAGTTCAAGAAATCGATGTTTATCTTTACTTCACCAACCAACTTCCCAACTCTTTGCTTCACCCCTCCCCCCACTCTGGTTTCACCTGTTACCTTGTTTTTCTCCCTCCCCTCCCCCACCTTCTAAATCTACTCTGCATCTTTTATTTTCCAGTCCTGCCGAAGGGTCTCAGCCCGAAATGTCGACTGTACTCTTTTCCATAGATGCTGCCTGGCCTGCTGAGTTCCTCCAGCATTTTGTGTGTGTTACTCAAAAGGTTGGTTTGCAGGTGCAGCAGGCTATCAGGAAGGCAAATGGAATGTTGGCCTACGTTGCCAGAGGGATTGAGTTTAAAAGCAGGGAGGTTGTACAGGGTACAGGCAAGGCTGCATCTGGAGTACTGCGTGCAATTCTGGTCTTCTTTCTTGAGGAAGGATACACTGGCTTTGGAGGTTGATTCCAGAGATGAAGGGGTGAGACTATGAAGAGAGATTAAGCTATCTGGGACTGTACTTATTGGAATTCAGAAAAATGAGTGGAGATCTAATAGAAACATATAACATTACGAAAGGGATAGATAAGATTGAGGCAGGAAAGTTGTTTCCACTGGTAGGTGAGACTAGAACTAGGGGACGTAGCCTCAAGATTCAGGGGAGTAGATTTAGGACGGAGATGAGGAGGAACTGCTTTTCTCAGAGAGTGGTGAATCTGTGGAATTCTCTGCCCAATGAAGCAGCGAAGGCTACCTCAGTAAATATATATAAGGATAGGTTGGATAGATTTTTGCATTGTACGGGAATTAAGGGTTATGGAGAAAAGGCAGGTAGGTGGAGATGAGTCCATGGCCAGATTAGCCATGACCTTATTGAATGGCAGAGCAGGCTCGACAGGTCAGATGGCTGACTCCTGCTCATATTTCTTATGTTCTTACTTTGATCAGAATCAGAATCAGGTTTATAATCACTGATATATGTCATTAAGTTTGTTGTATTGTGGCAGCAGTACATTGCTATAAAAATTAAGACGTGACACCATAAGATGTAGGAGCAGAATTAGGCCGTTTGGCCCATCGAGTCTGCTCCACCATTTCATCATGGCTGATTGAACTTTCCTTTCAACCCTAATCTTCTGCCTTCTCTCCATATCCCTTCATGCCCTGACCAATCAAGAATCTAGCAAGCTCTGCCTTAAATATACATAAAGACTTGGCCTCCACAGCTGCCTGTGGCAAAGAATTCCACAGATTCACCACTCTCTGGCTAAAGAAATTCCTCATCTCTGTTCCAAAAGGAAAAATCTCTATTCTGAGGCTGTGTACTCTGATTCTAGTCTCTCCCACCATAGAAAACATCCTCTCCACTCCTACTCTGTCGAGGTCTGTCAACATTCGATAGGTTTTAATGGGGTCATCCCTCAATCTTCTGAATTCTAGAGAATACAGGCCCAGTCCCATCAAACAATTTTCCAATGACAATCCATTCAATCCTGGAATTAGTTTCATGAGCCTCCTTTGACCCCTCTCCAGTTTCAGCACATCCTTTCTAAGATGAGGGATCCCAAGCTGCTCACAAAACTCCAAGTGAGGCCTAACCAGTGCTTTATAAAGTCTCAACATTATATCCTTGCTTTTATATTCTAGTCCTTTTGAAATGAATGCTAACATTGCATTTGCCTTCCTCACCACAGACTTGACCTACAGAGAAACCTTTAGGGAATCCTAGACAAGGACTTTCAAGTCCCTTTGCACCTCAGATTTTTGTATTTTTTCTCCATTTAGAAAATAGACATCTCTTTCATTTCTTCTGTGAAAGTGCATGTCCATACACTCCCTGACACTATTCCATCTGCCATTTCTTTGCCCATTCTCCTAATCTGTCTAAGCCCTTCTGTAGCCTCTCCACTTCCTCTAAACTACCTGTCGTTCTAAAGCCATCAATTCCATCATCCAAATCATTGACATATAATGTAAAAAGAATCAGTCCCAACATAGCCCCCTGTGCAACACTCTTCTTTATCTATCATGCTTGTTATTTCTTCAAAGAATTCCAACAGATATGTCTGTAGGATTTTCCCTTGAGAAAACCATGCTAACTATAATCTATTTTATCATGTGCCTCCAAGTACCCTGAGACCTCATCTTACTAATCAACTCCAATGTCTTCCCAACCATTGAGGTCAAACTAATTAGCCTATAGTTTCCTTTATTCTGCCTCTCTCTCTTCTTGGAGTGGAAAGACATTTGCAATTTTCCAGCCTTCTGGAACCATTCCACAATCTTTTGATTCTTGAAAGAACATTACTATTGTCTCCACAATCTCTCCAGCCACCTCCTTCAGAATTCAAGAGTGTACACCATTTGATCCAAGTGACATATCTACCTACAAACCTTTCAATTTCCCAAGAACCTTCTCTCTAGTAATGGTAACTTCACACACTTCATGACCCTTGACACCTGGAATTTCCACCATGCTGCAGTGCGTTCCACAGTGAAGACTGATGCAAAATACTTATTCAATTTGTCTGCCATTTCCTTGTCCCCTATTGTTCTCTGGTGGTCCAATCTCCACCCTCTCCTCTAGAAACTTCTGGTATCTTTTGTAATATTATTAATTAGCTTACTTTTGTATTCTATTTTTGCCTTCTTAATATATTTTTAGTTGCCCTCTGTTGGTTTTTAAAAGCTTCCCAATCCTCTAACTTCCCACTAATTTTTGCTCTATTATATGCCTTCTGTTTTGCTTTTACGCCGGCTTTGACTTCTCTTGTTAACCACGGTTGTATAATCTTTCCTTTAGAATATTTCTTCCGCTTTGTGATGTACATATCTTGTGCAAAGGTCCAGCCATTGCTGCTCTGCCATCATCCCCACTAGAGTTCTCTTCCAATTAATTCTGGCCAACTCCTCTCTCATGCCACTGTAATTCCCCTGACTCTACTGTAATACTAATACATCTTTCTTCAGCTTCTCCTTCTCAAATTTCAGGGTGAATTCAATTATATTGTAATCACTTGCCCCTCAGGGTTCTTTTACCTTAAACTCTCTAATCAATTCTGTACAACACTCAATCCAGAATAACTCAACCATGACACAAAATGCTGGTGGAACACAGCAGGCCAGGCAGCATCTATAGGGAGAAGCACTGTCGACGTTTCGGGCTGAGACCCTTCGTCAGGACTAACTGAAAGGAAAGATAGTAGGAGGGGGAGGGGGAATGTGAAATGATAGGAGAAGCCAGAGGGGGTGGGATGAAGCTAAGAGCTGGAAAGATGATTGGCAAAAGTGATACAGAGTTGGAGAAGGGAAAGGATCATGGGTCGGGAGGCCTAGGGAGAAAGAAAGGGGAAGGGGAGCACCAGAGGGAGATGGAGAACAAGCAGACTGATGGGCAGAGAGAGAGAAAAAAACAAACAACTAAATATGTCAAGGATAGGGTAAGAAGGGGAGGAGGGGCATTAATGGAAGTTAGAGAAGTCAATGTTCATGCCACCAGGTTGGAGGCTACCCAGCCTGTATATAAGGTGTTGTTCCTCCAACTTGAGTGTGGCTTCATCTTGACAGTAGAGGAGGCCATGGATAGACATATCAGAATGGGAATGTGATGTGGAATTAAAATGTGTGGCCACTGGGAGATCCTGCTTTCTCTGGCGGACAGAGCGTAAGTGTTCAGCAAAACGGTCTCCCAGTCTGTGTCGGGTCTCACCAATATATAAAAGGCCACACTGGGAGCACCGGACACAGTATACCACACCAGCCAACTCACAGGTGGAGTGTCGCCTCACCTGGAAGGACTGTCTGGGTCCCTGAATGGTGGTGAGGGAGGAAGTGTAAGGGCAGGTGTAGCACTTGTTCCGTTTACAAGGATAGATCAAGGATACAAGGATAGAGGGAGATCGGTGGGAAGGGATGGGGGGTGATGAGTGGACAAGGGAGTCGCATAGGGAGCGATCCCTGCGGAAAGCAGAAAGTGGGGGGAGGGAAAGATGTGCTTGGTAGTGGGATCCCGTTGGAGGTGGCGGAAGTTACAGAGAATTATACATTGGACCTGGAGGCTAGTGGGGTGGTAGATGAGGACAAGGGGAACCCTATCCCGAGTGGGGTGGTGGGTGGATGGGGTGAGGGCACATATGCGGGGAATGGAAGAGAAGTGTTTGAGAGCAGAGTTGATGGTGGACGAAGGGAAGCCCCTTTGTTTAAAAAAGGAAGACATCTCCTTCGTCCTGGAATGAAAAGCCTCATCCTGAGAGCAGATGCAGCAGGGTCAAAGGAAGGGGATAGCATTTTTGCAAGAGACAGAATGGGAAGAGGAATAGTCCAGGTAGCTGTGAGAGTCTGTAGGCTTATAGTAGATATCAGTAGATAAGCCATCTCCAGAGATGGAGACAGAAAGATCAAGAAAGGGGAGGGAGGTGGTAGAAATGGACCAGGTAAATTTGAGGGCAGGATGAAAGTTGGAGGCAGAGTTAATGAAGTCAACAAACTCAGCATGCATGCAGGAGGCAGCGCCAATTCAGCCGTCGATGTAGCAAAGGAAAAGAGGGGGACGGATACCCGCATAGACTTGGAACATGGACAAAGCCAACAAAAAGGCAGGCATTACTGGGACCCATGTGGGTGCCCATGGCTACACCTTTGGTTTGGAGGAAGTGGGAGGAGCCAAAGGAGAAATTATTGAGAGTAAGAACTAATTCCTCTAGATGGAGGAGAGTGGTGGTAGAGGGGAATTGGTTAGGTCTGGAATCCAAAAAGAAGCGAAGAGCTTTGAGATCTTCCTGGTGGGGTATGGAGGTGTATAGGGACTGGACGTCCATGGTGAAAATAAGGCGGTGGGGGCCAGGGAACTTAAAATCATTGAAAAAATTCAAAGCGCGAGAAGTGTCATGAACATAGGTGGGAAGAGATTGAACAAGAGGGGATAAGACAGTGTCAAGGTATGCAGAAATGAGTTCGGTGGGGCAGGAGAAAGCTGAGACAATGGGTCTATCTGGACAGGCAGGTTTGTGGATCTTGGGTAGGAGGTAGAAATGGGAAGTGCGGGGTGTGGGAACTATGAGGTTGGTGGCAGTGGATGGGAGATCCCCATAGCTGATAAGGTCCCATTCCACCTCCCATTCCCATTCTGATATGTCTATCCTCATCCCACCCCCTCCGGTCTTCTCCTAAAATTTCACATTTTCCCCTCCCCCTCCTACTTTCAGATCTCTTACTATCTTTCCTTTCAGTTAGTCCTGATGAAGGGTCTCGGACCGAAACATCAACAGTGCTTCTCCTTATAGATGCTGCCTAGCCTGCTGTGTTCCACCAGCATTTTGTGTGTGTTGCTTGAATTTCTAGCATCTGCAGATTTCCTCATGTTAACTCAAAGATGAGCTGCTTTAAAAAGCCAGCTGGTAGACATTCCCCCTCTTGTAATTCAGCACCAACCTGATTTTCCTAATCTATGTGCATAATGAAATTCCCCATGAGTATTCTAACATTGCTCTTTTGGTATGCATGTTCTGTCTCCCCTTGTAACTTGTAGACCACATCCTTACTACTGTCTGGGGGTCTGCATACAACTCTCATAAGATTCTTCTCATCCTTGCAGTTCCTTAGCTCTATCCACAATGATTTAACATCTCTCAACCCTAAAAATTACTATAAGTTAAAAAAAATTTAAAAACTAAAAGATTTATTTAAAATGCTATGTTACAAAAAGTAGTGTAAAAATTAGTGAGGTAGAGCTCATGGTCTGATGAACCGTTCAGCAAACTGATGGAGGGAAGAAGCTATTCCTGAAACATTGAGCATGTGACTTCAGGCTCCTAGACTCCCTCCCTGATGGAAATAATGAGAAGAGGGAATTCCTTATTGGTGCGAGTCCTTCAAGATGGATGGGCTCCAAAGGCTCAAATGAAAATGACTGAAGGGTGATAGTATCAGAAAAAAATTAAGATCCAGAAGAGTTAATGAGAGTCAACCTCAAAATGTTTCTAGTAGTTGGAGATCCCAAATAAGTGTTATTTAGTTTAGGTGGTGGTGATTTATAACTGAGGTGTTGGAACTTCCACAGGGCTGTGGAAGCTAGACCCATGGGGTACTTAAAGAGGAACTGGATTTTTTTAACAGGTCAGGGAATTCATGGCTATGGGGAACTGCTATACCAGATGATTGGAGAAGATCCAGAGGAGATTCAGAATAATCATGGGAATGAAAGGGTTAGTGTATGAGAAGCGTTTTACGTCTCTGGGTCTGTACTCACTGGAGTTTAGAAAAATGAGTGGGGATCTCATTGAAACCTATCGAATATTGGAAGGCCTGGAAAGAGTGGATGTGGAGAGGATGTTTCCTACTGTGGGAGACACTCGAATCAGAAGGCACGGCCTTAAGATAGAAGAATGTTCCTTTAGTACAGAGATGAGGAGGAATGTTTTCAGCCAGAGGGTGGTGAATTTGTGGAGTTTTCTGCCACAGACAGCTGTGGAGGCCAAGTCATTGGGTATGTTTAAAGTGAGGTTGATAGATTCTTGATTATTAAGGGGAGGGTCAAAGGTTATGGGGAGAAGGCAGGAGATTGGTATTGAGAAGGATAATAAAACAGCCATTATGAAATGGCGGAGAAAACCTGATAGGCCAAGTGGCCTAATTCTGGTCCTATGTTTTATGGTCTGATATCAAGGACAAACCAGCAATGAGCATATTACTTGGCAGATCAGGCTGGAATAGCTGAGAATCTTAACCCTGCTCACATATGCTATTTCTTACGCTGTTTGCTTTTTGACTTATTCAGGATCCTGAGGGATATTGACAAGGTAGTCGTGAATATTTTCCTTGGTGTGTTACCCAGAACAGAGGCATCATTTCAAGATCAGTGTTCAAGGCAGACATAAGGAGAGATTTCTTTTGAGAACCTCAGACTGCTTTGAAGGATGAGTCATTAAGCATATTCAGGGCTGAGGTGAATGGGGTTTTATAATTTGGTAGTGATGAGAAATAGGGAGACCAGTCAGGAAAGTAAGGCTAAGACAAAGACCAAATCAGTAATGACGTAACTGTAGGCTGAAGAGAAGTTAGAGAGCTTACAAGTCGGCTGAAGAAATCGACCTTGATACACTTCCAGGGAAAAATATCCCAGATTACTGAAACTATTAGAATAAGCAAAGCAAAGAGTAACGGATTCTATCCTTGGAGCACACAACTCATGGCAGAGAAAGCAATGAGTCAAGGTCTGGGAAATGAGATACAGACAGAAATGTCGCTGGGACTTGAGGAACTCAGTTATAGGGAAAGCTGAAAGCTTTGTTGGCTGGAGCACAGGAAAATGAGGGGAGATCTTACAGAGTATACAAAATTATGAGGGGTACCAATAGGGTAAATGTATGTAGTCTTCTTCTCAGGATGGGTGAGACGAAAACTAGAGGTGATCAGTTAAAGGTGAAAGGTGAAAAGGAACCTGAGGGGGGAGCATTTTCTCTCAGAGGGGTGGGTCTATTGTGGAACGAGCAGCTAGTGGAAGTTTTAAATGCGGATTCAATTGTAACATTTAAGAGAAGTTTGAATAGGTAACGGATGAGAGTTCTATGGAAGATTATGGTCTGGGGACAGTTAGATGGGACTAGGCAGAAGACCAGGCCAGCATTACTAGATAGGCCATGTGCCTGTTTCTGTGCTATAGCTGTTATGAAATCTGTGAGATAGTATCGATATGACGGGCTGAAGGGCCTGTTTTCCTACTCAATGCTTCTAAGAATATGATGACAAAATTAAAACTCCATTCATCCCAGTGAGCATAAAAGATGTTTTAGCCTCTGTGAAAGAGAACTCTGCCTTGTGTGAAATATCACTGCATGCAGTTTGCTTATAGGGTTAACAAGATGATCAAACATTCAGAGTACTTGGAGAGTTTTAAAATATGTTTTAGCTGTTTTGCAGAAGTGCAGCATTCAAGCCTTCCCCCTTCGAAAATGAATTTATTTGGTTGAAAATTGGTTACTTATATTACACGTTCAGTATGTTCCTCTATCACTGTGAGGCCTGCTGTTGTCTGCACACGTTCAGTGTGTTCCTCTATCACTGTGAGGCTGCTGTTGTCTGCACACGTTCAGTGTGTTCCTCTATCACTGTGAGGCCTGCTGTTGTCTACACACGTTCAGTGTGTTCCTCTATCACTGTGAGGCCTGCTGTTGTCTACACACGTTCAGTGTGTTCCTCTATCACTGTGAGGCCTGCTGTTGTCTGCACACGTTCAGTGTGTTCCTCTATCACTGTGAGGCCTGCCGTTGTCTGCACACGTTCAGTGTGTTCCTCTATCACTGTGAGGCCTGATGTTGTCTACACACGTTCAGTGTGTTCCTCTATCACTGTGAGGCCTGCTGTTGTCTACACACGTTCAGTGTGTTCCTCTATCACTGTGAGGCCTGCTGTTGTCTGCACACGTTCAGTGTGTTCCTCTATCACTGTGAGGCCTGCTGTTGTCAGCACACGTTCAGTGTGTTCCTCTATCACTGTGAGGCCTGCTGTTGTCTACACACGTTCAGTGTGTTCCTCTATCACTGTGAGGCCTGCTGTTGTCTACACACGTTCAGTGTGTTCCTCTATCACTGTGAGGCCTGCTGTTGTCTGCACACGTTCAGTGTGTTCCTCTATCACTGTGAGGCCTGCTGTTGTCTACACACGTTCAGTGTGTTCCTCTATCACTGTGAGGCCTGCTGTTGTCTGCACACGTTCAGTGTGTTCCTCTATCACTGTGAGGCCTGCTGTTGTCTGCACACGTTCAGTGTGTTCCTCTATCACTGTGAGGCCTGCTGTTGTCTACACACGTTCAGTGTGTTCCTCTATCACTGTGAGGCCTGCTGTTGTCTACACACGTTCAGTGTGTTCCTCTATCACTGTGAGGCCTGCTGTTGTCTACACACGTTCAGTGTGTTCCTCTATCACTGTGAGGCCTGCTGTTGTCTACACACGTTCAGTGTGTTCCTCTATCACTGTGAGGCCTGCTGTTGTCTACACACGTTCAGTGTGTTCCTCTATCACTGTGAGGCCTGCTGTTGTCTACACACGTTCAGTGTGTTCCTCTATCACTGTGAGGCCTGCTGTTGTCTACACACGTTCAGTGTGTTCCTCTATCACTGTGAGGCCTGCTGTTGTCTGCACACGTTCAGTGTGTTCCTCTATCACTGTGAGGCCTGCTGTTGTCTGCACACGTTCAGTGTGTTCCACTATCACTGTGAGGCCTGCTGTTGTCTGCACACGTTCAGTGTGTTCCTCTATCACTGTGAGGCCTGCTGTTGTCTGCACACGTTCAGTGTGTTCCTCTATCACTGTGAGGCCTGCTGTTGTCTACACACGTTCAGTGTGTTCCTCTATCACTGTGAGGCCCTGCTGTTGTCTACACACGTTCAGTGTGTTCCTCTATCACTGTGAGGCCTGCTGTTGTCTACACACGTTCAGTGTGTTCCTCTATCACTGTGAGGCCTGCTGTTGTCTACGCACGTTCAGTGTGTTCCTCTATCACTGTAAGGCCTGCTGTTGTCTACGCACGTTCAGTGTGTTCCTCTATCACTGTGAGGCCTGCTGTTGTCTACACACGTTCAGTGTGTTCCTCTATCACTGTGAGGCCTGCTGTTGTCTACACACGTTCAGTGTGTTCCTCTATCACTGTGTGGCCTGCTGTTGTCTGCACACGTTCAGTGTGTTCCTCTTTCACTGTGAGGCCTGCTGTTGTCTGCACACGTACAGTGTGTTCCTCTATCACTGTGAGGCCTGCTGTTGTCTGCACACGTTCAGTGTGTTCCTCTATCACTGTGAGGCCTGCTGTTGTCTGCACACGTTTCAGTGTGTTCCTCTATCACTGTGAGGCCTGCTGTTGTCTACACACGTTCAGTGTGTTCCTCTATCACTGTGAGGCCTGCTGTTGTCTGCACACGTTCAGTGTGTTCCTCTATCACTGTGAGGCCTGCTGTTGTCTGCACAAGTTCAGTGTGTTCCTCTATCACTGTGAGGCCTGCTGTTGTCTACACACGTTCAGTGTGTTCCTCTATCACTGTGAGGCCTGCTGTTGTCTACACACGTTCAGTGTGTTCCTCTATCACTGTGAGGCCTGCAGTTGTCTACACACGTTCAGTGTGTTCCTCTATCACTGTGAGGCCTGCAGTTGTGTACACACGTTCAGTGTGTTCCTCTATCACTGTGAGGCCTGCTGTTCTCTACACACGTTCAGTGTGTTCCTCTATCACTGTGAGGCCTGCTGTTGTCTGCACACGTTCAGTGTGTTCCTCTATCACTGTGAGGCCTGCTGTTGTCTACACACGTTCAGTGTGTTCCTCTATCACTGTGAGGCCTGCTGTTGTCTACACACGTTCAGTGTGTTCCTCTATCACTGTGAGGCCTGCTGTTGTCTACACACGTTCAGTGTGTTCCTCTATCACTGTGAGGCCTGCTGTTGTCTACACACGTACAGTGTGTTTCCTCTATCACTGTGAGGCCTGCTGTTGTCTACACACGTTCAGTGTGTTCCTCTATCACTGTGAGGCCTGCTGTTGTCTACACACGTTCAGTGTGTTCCTCTATCACTGTGAGGCCTGCTGTTGTCTACACACGTTCAGTGTGTTCCTCTATCACTGTGAGGCCTGCTGTTGTCTACACACGTTCAGTGTGTTCCTCTATCACTGTGAGGCCTGCTGTTGTCTACACACGTACAGTGTGTTCCTCTATCACTGTGAGGCCTGCTGTTGTCTACACACGTTCAGTGTGTTCCTCTATCACTGTGAGGCCTGCTGTTGTCTACACACGTACAGTGTGTTCCTCTATCACTGTGAGGCCTGCTGTTGTCTACACACGTTCAGTGTGTTCCTCTATCACTGTGAGGCCTGCTGTTGTCTACACACGTTCAGTGTGTTCCTCTATCACTGTGAGGCCTGCTGTTGTCTGCACACGTTCAGTGTGTTCCTCTATCACTGTGAGGCCTGCTGTTGTCTGCACACGTTCAGTGTGTTCCTCTATCACTGTGAGGCCTGCTGTTGTCTACACACGTTCAGTGTGTTCCTCTATCACTGTGAGGCCTGCTGTTGTCTACACACGTTCAGTGTGTTCCTCTATCACTGTGAGGCCTGCTGTTGTCTACACACGTTCAGTGTGTTCCTCTATCACTGTGAGGCCTGCTGTTGTCTACACACGTTCAGTGTGTTCCTCTATCACTGTGAGGCCTGCTGTTGTCTGCACACGTTCAGTGTGTTCCTCTATCACTGTGAGGCCTGCTGTTCTCTGCACACGTTCAGTGTGTTCCTCTATCACTGTGAGGCCTGCTGTTGTCTGCACACGTTCAGTGTGTTCCTCTATCACTGTGAGGCCTGCTGTTGTCTGCACACGTTCAGTGTGTTCCTCTATCACTGTGAGGCCTGCTGTTGTCTGCACACGTTCAGTGTGTTCCTCTATCACTGTGAGGCCTGCTGTTGTCTACACAACGTTCAGTGTGTTCCTCTATCACTGTGAGGCCTGCTGTTGTCTGCACACGTTCAGTGTGTTCCTCTATCACTGTGAGGCCTGCTGTTGTCTACACACGTTCAGTGTGTTCCTCTATCACTGTGAGGCCTGCTGTTGTCTGCACACGTTCAGTGTGTTCCTCTATCACTGCGAGGCCTGCTGTTTGTCTGCACACGTTCAGTGTGTTTCCTCTATCACTGTGAGGCCTGCTGTTGCCTGCACACGTTCAGTGTGTTCCTCTATCACTGTGAGGCCTGGCTGTGTCTACACACGTTCAGTGTGTTCCTCAATCACTGTGAGGCCTGCTGTTGTCTACACACGTTCAGTGTGTTCCTCTATCACTGTGAGGCCTGCTGTTGTCTGCACACGTTCAGTGTGTTCCTCTATCACTGTGAGGCCTGCTGTTGTCTGCACACGTTCAGTGTGTTCCTCTATCACTGTGAGGCCTGCTGTTGTCTGCACACGTTCAGTGTGGTCCTCTATCACTGTGAGGCCTGCTGTTGTCTCCACACGTTCAGTGTGTTCCTCTATCACTGTGAGGCCTGCTGTTGTCTGCACACGTTCAGTGTGTTCCTCTATCACTGTGAGGCCTGCTGTTGTCTGCACACGTTCAGTGTTCCTCTATCACTGTGAGGCCTGCTGTTGTCTACACACGTTCAGTGTGTTCCTCTATCACTGTGAGGCCTGCTGTTGTCTACACACGTTCAGTGTGTTCCTCTATCACTGTGAGGCCTGCTGTTGTCTGCACACGTTCAGTGTGTTCCTCTATCACTGTGAGGCCTGCTGTTGTCTGCACACGTTCAGTGTGTTCCTCTATCACTGTGAGGCCTGCTGTTGTCTGCACACGTTCAGTGTGTTCCTCTATCACTGTGAGGCCTGCTGTTGTCTGCACACGTTCAGTGTGTTCCTCTATCACTGTGAGGCCTGCTGTTGTCTGCACACGTTCAGTGTGTTCCTCTATCACTGTGAGGCCTGCTGTTGTCTACACACGTTCAGTGTGTTCCTCTATCACTGTGAGGCCTGCTGTTGTCTGCACACGTTCAGTGTGTTTCCTCTATCACTGTGAGGCCTGCTGTTGTCTACACACGTTCAGTGTGTTCCTCTATCACTGTGAGGCCTGCTGTTGTCTGCACACGTTCAGTGTGTTCCTCTATCACTGTGAGGCCTGCTGTTGTCTGCACACGTTCAGTGTGTTCCTCTATCACTGTGAGGCCTGCTGTTGTCTACACACGTTCAGTGTGTTCCTCTATCACTGTGAGGCCTGCTGTTGTCTACACACGTTCAGTGTGTTCCTCTATCACTGTGAGGCCTGCTGTTGTCTGACACACGTTCAGTGTGTTCCTCTATCACTGTGAGGCCTGCTGTTGTCTGCACACGTTCAGTGTGTTCCTCTATCACTGTGAGGCCTGCTGTTGTCTGCACACGTTCAGTGTGTTCCTCTATCACTGTGAGGCCTGCTGTTGTCTCACACGTTCAGTGTGTTCCTCTATCACTGTGAGGCCTGCTGTTGTCTGCACACGTTCAGTGTGTTCCTCTATCACTGTGAGGCCTGCTGTTGTCTGCACACGTTCAGTGTGTTCCTCTATCACTGTGAGGCCTGCTGTTGTCTACACACGTTCAGTGTGTTCCTCTATCACTGTGAGGCCTGCTGTTGTCTACACACGTTCAGTGTGTTCCTCTATCACTGTGAGGCCTGCTGTTGTCTACACACGTTCAGTGTGTTCCTCTATCACTGTGAGGCCTGCAGTTGTCTACACACGTTCAGTGTGTTCCTCTATCACTGTGAGGCCTGCTGTTCTCTGCACACGTTCAGTGTGTTCCTCTATCACTGTGAGGCCTGCTGTTGTCTGCACACGTTCAGTGTGTTCCTCTATCACTGTGAGGCCTGCTGTTGTCTACACACGTTCAGTGTGTGTGTTCCTCTATCACTGTGAGGCCTGCTGTTGTCTACACACGTTCAGTGTGTTCCTCTATCACTGTGAGGCCTGCTGTTGTCTACACACGTTCAGTGTGTGTTCCTCTATCACTGTGAGGCCTGCTGTTGTCTACACACGTACAGTGTGTTCCTCTATCACTGTGAGGCCTGCTGTTGTCTACACACGTTCAGTGTGTTCCTCTATCACTGTGAGGCCTGCTGTTGTCTACACACGTTCAGTGTGTTCCTCTATCACTGTGAGGCCTGCTGTTGTCTACACACGTTCAGTGTGTTCCTCTATCACTGTGAGGCCTGCTGTTGTCTACACACGTTCAGTGTGTTCCTCTATCACTGTGAGGCCTGCTGTTGTCTACACACGTTCAGTGTGTTCCTCTATCACTGTGAGGCCTGCTGTTGTCTACACACGTTCAGTGTGTTCCTCTATCACTGTGAGGCCTGCTGTTGTCTACACACGATTCAGTGTGTTCCTCTATCACTGTGAGGCCTGCTGTTGTCTACACACGTCTTCAGTGTGTTCCTCTATCACTGTGAGGCCTGCTGTTGTCTACACACGTTCAGTGTGTTCCTCTATCACTGTGAGGCCTGCTGTTGTCTGCACACGTTCAGTGTGTTCCTCTATCACTGTGAGGCCTGCTGTTGTCTGACACACGTTCAGTGTGTTCCTCTATCACTGTGAGGCCTGCTGTTGTCTACACACGTTCAGTGTGTTCCTCTATCACTGTGAGGCCTGCTGTTGTCTACACACGTTCAGTGTGTTCCTCTATCACTGTGAGGCCTGCTGTTGTCTACACACGTTCAGTGTGTTCCTCTATCACTGTGAGGCCTGCTGTTGTCTACACACGTTCAGTGTGTTCCTCTATCACTGTGAGGCCTGCTGTTGTCTAGCACACGTTCAGTGTGTTCCTCTATCACTGTGAGGCCTGCTGTTGTCTGCACACGTTCAGTGTGTTCCTCTATCACTGTGAGGCCTGCTGTTGTCTAGCACACGTTCAGTGTGTTCCTCTATCACTGTGAGGCCTGCTGTTGTCTACACACGTTCAGTGTGTTCCTCTATCACTGTGAGGCCTGCTGTTGTCTACACACGTTCAGTGTGTTCCTCTATCACTGTGAGGCCTGCTGTTGTCTACACACGTTCAGTGTGTTCCTCTATCACTGTGAGGCCTGCTGTTGTCTACACACGTTCAGTGTGTTCCTCTATCACTGTGAGGCCTGCTGTTGTCTACACACGTTCAGTGTGTTCCTCTATCACTGTGAGGCCTGCTGTTGTCTACACACGTTCAGTGTGTTCCTCTATCACTGTGAGGCCTGCTGTTGTCTACACACGTTCAGTGTGTTCCTCTATCACTGTGAGGCCTGCTGTTGTCTACACACGTTCAGTGTGTTCCTCTATCACTGTGAGGCCTGCTGTTGTCTACACACGTTCAGTGTGTTCCTCTATCACTGTGAGGCCTGCTGTTGTCTACACACGTTCAGTGTGTTCCTCTATCACTGTGAGGCCTGCTGTTGTCTACACACGTTCAGTGTGTTCCTCTATCACTGTGAGGCCTGCTGTTGTCTACACACGTTCAGTGTGTTCCCTCTATCACTGTGAGGCCTGCTGTTGTCTACACACGTTCAGTGTGTTCCTCTATCACTGTGAGGCCTGCTGTTGTCTACACACGTTCAGTGTGTTCCTCTATCACTCGTGAGGCCTGCTGTTGTCTACACACGTTCAGTGTGTTCCTCTATCACTGTGAGGCCTGCTGTTGTCTGCACACGTTCAGTGTGTTCCTCTATCACTCGTGAGGCCTGCTGTTGTCTACACACGTTCAGTGTGTTCCTCTATCACTGTGAGGCCTGCTGTTGTCTACACACGTTCAGTGTGTTCCTCTATCACTGTGAGGCCTGCTGTTGTCTACACACGTTCAGTGTGTTCCTCTATCACTGTGAGGCCTGCTGTTGTCTGCACACGTTCAGTGTGTTCCTCTATCACTGTGAGGCCTGCTGTTGTCTACACACGTTCAGTGTGTTCCTCTATCACTGTGAGGCCTGCTGTTGTCTACACACGTTCAGTGTGTTCCTCTATCACTGTGAGGCCTGCTGTTGTCTGCACACGTTCAGTGTGTTCCTCTATCACTGTGAGGCCTGCTGTTGTCTGCACACGTTCAGTGTGTGTTCCTCTATCACTGTGAGGCCTGCTGTTGTCTACACACGTTCAGTGTGTTCCTCTATCACTGTGAGGCCTGCTGTTGTCTACACACGTTCAGTGTGTTCCTCTATCACTGTGAGGCCTGCTGTTGTCTACACACGTTCAGTGTGTTCCTCTGATCACTGTGAGGCCTGCTGTTGTCTACACACGTTCAGTGTGTTCCTCTGTCACTGTGAGGCCTGCTGTTGTCTACACACGTTCAGTGTGTTCCTCTGTCACTGTGAGGCCTGCTGTTGTCTACACACGTTCAGTGTGTTCCTCTGTCACTGTGAGGCCTGCTGTTGTCTACACACGTTCAGTGTGTTCCTCTATCACTGTGAGGCCTGCTGTTGTCTACACACGTTCAGTGTGTTCCTCTATCACTGTGAGGCCTGCTGTTGTCTACACACGTTCAGTGTGTTCCTCTATCACTGTGAGGCCTGCTGTTGTCTGCACACGTTCAGTGTGTTCCTCTATCACTGTGAGGCCTGCTGTTGTCTACACACGTTCAGTGTGTTCCTCTATCACTGTGAGGCCTGCTGTTGTCTACACACGTTCAGTGTGTTCCTCTATCACTGTGAGGCCTGCTGTTGTCTACACACGTTCAGTGTGTTCCTCTATCACTGTGAGGCCTGCTGTTGTCTACACACGTTCAGTGTGTTCCTCTATCACTGTGAGGCCTGCTGTTTGTCTGCACACGTTCAGTGTGTTCCTCTATCACTGTGAGGCCTGCTGTTGTCTACACACGTTCAGTGTGTTCCTCTATCACTGTGAGGCCTGCTGTTGTCTACACACGTTCAGTGTGTTCCTCTATCACTGTGAGGCCTGCTGTTGTCTACACACGTTCAGTGTGTTCCTCTATCACTGTGAGGCCTGCTGTTGTCTGCACACGTTCAGTGTGTTCCTCTATCACTGTGAGGCCTGCTGTTGTCTGCACACGTTCAGTGTGTTCCTCTATCACTGCTGAGGCCTGCTGTTGTCTACACACGTTCAGTGTGTTCCTCTATCACTGTGAGGCCTGCTGTTGTCTACACACGTTCAGTGTGTTCCTCTATCACTGTGAGGCCTGCTGTTGTCTACACACGTTCAGTGTGTTCCTCTATCACTGTGAGGCCTGCTGTTGTCTGCACACGTTCAGTGTGTTCCTCTATCACTGTGAGGCCTGCTGTTGTCTACACACGTTCAGTGTGTTCCTCTATCACTGTGAGGCCTGCTGTTGTCTACACACGTTCAGTGTGTTCCTCTATCTCTGTGAGGCCTGCTGTTGTCTGCACACGTTCAGTGTGTTCCTCTATCACTGTGAGCCTGCTGTTGTCTGCACACGTTCAGTGTGTTCCTCTATCACTGTGAGGCCTGCTGTTGTCTACACACGTTCAGTGTGTTCCTCTATCACTGTGAGGCCTGCTGTTGTCTACACACGTTCAGTGTGTTCCTCTATCACTGTGAGGCCTGCTGTTGTCTACACACGTTCAGTGTGTTCCTCTATCACTGTGAGGCCTGCTGTTGTCTACACACGTTCAGTGTGTTCCTCTATCACTGTGAGGCCTGCTGTTGTCTACACACGTTCAGTGTGTTCCTCTGTCACTGTGAGGCCTGCTGTTGTCTACACACGTTCAGTGTGTTCCTCTATCACTGTGAGGCCTGCTGTTGTCTACACACGTTCAGTGTGTTCCTCTATCACTGTGAGGCCTGCTGTTGTCTACACACGTTCAGTGTGTTCCTCTATCACTGTGAGGCCTGCTGTTGTCTACACACGTTCAGTGTGTTCCTCTATCACTGTGAGGCCTGCTGTTGTCTGCACACGTTCAGTGTGTTCCTCTATCACTGTGAGGCCTGCTGTTGTCTACACACGTTCAGTGTGTTCCTCTATCACTGTGAGGCCTGCTGTTGTCTACACACGTTCAGTGTGTTCCTCTATCACTGTGAGGCCTGCTGTTGTCTACACACGTTCAGTGTGTTCCTCTATCACTGTGAGGCCTGCTGTTGTCTACACACGTTCAGTGTGTTCCTCTATCACTGTGAGGCCTGCTGTTGTCTGCACACGTTCAGTGTGTTCCTCTATCACTGTGAGGCCTGCTGTTGTCTACACACGTTCAGTGTGTTCCTCTATCACTGTGAGGCCTGCTGTTGTCTACACACGTTCAGTGTGTTCCTCTATCACTGTGAGGCCTGCTGTTGTCTACACACGTTCAGTGTGTTCCTCTATCACTGTGAGGCCTGCTGTTGTCTACACACGTTCAGTGTGTTCCTCTATCACTGTGAGGCCTGCTGTTGTCTGCACACGTTCAGTGTGTTCCTCTATCACTGTGAGGCCTGCTGTTGTCTACACACGTTCAGTGTGTTCCTCTATCACTGTGAGGCCTGCTGTTGTCTACACACGTTCAGTGTGTTTCCTCTATCACTGTGAGGCCTGCTGTTGTCTACACACGTTCAGTGTGTTCCTCTATCACTGTGAGGCCTGCTGTTGTCTGCACACGTTCAGTGTGTTCCTCTATCACTGTGAGGCCTGCTGTTGTCTGCACACGTTCAGTGTGTTCCTCTATCTCTGTGAGGCCTGCTGTTGTCTACACACGTTCAGTGTGTTCCTCTATCACTGTGAGGGCCTGCTGTTGTCTACACACGTTCAGTGTGTTCCTCTATCACTGTGAGGCCTGCTGTTGTCTACACACGTTCAGTGTGTTCCTCTATCACTGTGAGGCCTGCTGTTGTCTACACACGTTCAGTGTGTTCCTCTATCACTGTGAGGCCTGCTGTTGTCTGCACACGTTCAGTGTGTTCCTCTATCACTGTGAGGCCTGCTGTTGTCTGCACACGATTCAGTGTGTTCCTCTATCACTGTGAGGCCTGCTGTTGTCTACACACGTTCAGTGTGTTCCTCTATCACTGTGAGGCCTGCTGTTGTCTGCACACGTTCAGTGTGTTCCTCTATCACTGTGAGGCCTGCTGTTGTCTACACACGTTCAGTGTGTTCCTCTATCACTGTGAGGCCTGCTGTTGTCTACACACGTTCAGTGTGTTCCTCTATCACTGTGAGGCCTGCTGTTGTCTACACACGTTCAGTGTGTTCCTCTATCACTGTGAGGCCTGCTGTTGTCTACACACGTTCAGTGTGTTCCTCTATCACTGTGAGGCCTGCTGTTGTCTACACACGTTCAGTGTGTTCTCTATCACTGTGAGGCCTGCTGTTGTCTGCACACGTTCAGTGTGTTCCTCTATCACTGTGAGGCCTGCTGTTGTCTGCACACGTTCAGTGTGTTCCTCTATCACTGTGAGGCCTGCTGTTGTCTACACACGTTCAGTGTGTTCCTCTATCACTGTGAGGCCTGCTGTTGTCTACAACACGTTCAGTGTGTTCCTCTATCACTGTGAGGCCTGCTGTTGTCTACACACGTTCAGTGTGTTCCTCTATCACTGTGAGGCCTGCTGTTGTCTACACACGTTCAGTGTGTTCCTCTATCACTGTGAGGCCTGCTGTTGCTCTACACACGTACAGTGTGTTCCTCTATCACTGTGAGGCCTGCTGTTGTCTACACACGTTCAGTGTGTTCCTCTATCACTGTGAGGCCTGCTGTTGTCTACACACGTTCAGTGTGTTCCTCTATCACTGTGAGGCCTGCTGTTGTCTACACACGTTCAGTGTGTTCCTCTATCACTGTGAGGCCTGCTGTTGTCTACACACGTTCAGTGTGTTCCTCTATCACTGTGAGGCCTGCTGTTGTCTACACACGTTCAGTGTGTTCCTCTATCACTGTGAGGCCTGCTGTTGTCTACACACGTTCAGTGTGTTCCTCTATCACTGTGAGGCCTGCTGTTGTCTACACACGTTCAGTGTGTTTCCTCTATCACTGTGAGGCCTGCTGTTGTCTACACACGTTCAGTGTGTTCCTCTATCACTGTGAGGCCTGCTGTTGTCTACACACGTTCAGTGTGTTCCTCTATCACTGTGAGGCCTGCTGTTGTCTACACACGTTCAGTGTGTTCCTCTATCACTGTGAGGCCTGCTGTTGTCTACACACGTTCAGTGTGTTCCTCTATCACTGTGAGGCCTGCTGTTGTCTACACACGTTCAGTGTGTTCCTCTATCACTGTGAGGCCTGCTGTTGTCTGCACACGTTCAGTGTGTTCCTCTATCACTGTGAGGCCTGCTGTTGTCTGCACACGTTCAGTGTGTTCCTCTATCACTGTGAGGCCTGCTGTTGTCTGCACACGTTCAGTGTGTTCCTCTATCACTGTGAGGCCTGCTGTTGTCTACACACGTTCAGTGTGTTCCTCTATCACTGTGAGGCCTGCTGTTGTCTCTGCACACGTTCAGTGTGTTCCTCTATCACTGTGAGGCCTGCTGTTGTCTACACACGTTCAGTGTGTTCCTCTATCACTGTGAGGCCTGCTGTTGTCTACACACGTTCAGTGTGTTCCTCTATCACTGTGAGGCTGCTGTTGTCTACACACGTTCAGTGTGTTCCTCTATCACTGTGAGGCCTGCTGTTGTCTACACACGTTCAGTGTGT